>NW_009726710.1:12919-48214 GCF_000703405.1 Apaloderma vittatum
ACAAGCCATCTGCACTTTCCACAGCAGCTTTCCAACCTGAATGTGGGCAGTAAATAAGCACGTTGCAAATATCGACCGACACATGCAGTGAGTAATTACAGCATCAAGGTATCACTGATCTAAGTGGTAAAAGTTATTGTAGTTAACCCACAGGGCAAAACGAGCTTTGCCTTTCCATTAACACTGGTTAGTACATTATCTGCTTGCACTTAGAAACATGACCCCAGTTAGATCTGGGATCTGTCCCATTTGTTGCAGTTCGGCTAAGATATAATGTTCCTTCTGATAGGGTGACCTATTCATCACCTTTTTGTTATCTGAGGTTTGTCACCTCAGCAGGGAAGTTGGTGTGGTCTGAGCTCACTGTGGGGCAGTTTTTCTTCTGGGCATTTTGGTCACAGGACACACTGGAGCTCAGCTAGAGGGTAAAAACATTTTCCCATTTGTTTGTTCTTTTAAGCAACATCTCAGAATAACTGTCCTCCTTTTGCTTATTCTGTTTCTTTCCATTTCTTTCTTTTAACACTTTGTTCAAAAGATAACTTTAATAATCAGTTCGGTTTACTATCATGCAACTGGGTTTTTAACTTACTTGTGAAGATGTTCAAGTTTTTAGCTACAAGCACACAACAATTTTGTTTTCTAGCTCTACTTGCTTTTGTCATTGGATTCCTCCTTTTCTCTCACATTCCTTGAGAGGTTGTCAATGGACTGCTTTGTTTTACTCCTCTTTAGTGGACAATAACAGCTTGCTGTTCTGGAAAGATTTCCAGGTAGTTTTTTAACTGTTGCCTTTAGTTTTCTTCTTTAGCAAACTGCTCACTTATCCTTTTGCTTCTGCAATAAAATGTAGCCATCACTGCTGCTTCTAGATGATACGCAAAATGAATATGGAGTTGGAAAGTAGGAGAATAATTCTGTTTTGCATTCTAGTTTCATATATGTATTTGCTTTTCTTATTCCATATGCCCCACGGATGGGAAAATTTAAGAAAGTAATCCTGGATTACACTGACCAAATTCCACTGAATAGATTAGAGAGACATTATGTTAATGATACCTCAGAAAGGTAATGTAGATGTAAAAGCTTGCTGAGTGGTTTGCAATTGCCATATACCTTTGCAGAAAAATGCAAAATGTTACCAGCTGGAATAATATATTTGGCAGACATTTGGCCCATGTCTGGATTATTGTATAAGGTACATGCAAGTTAAAAATGAGATTTCTGCTGTGGTTTGCATTATGTTAGATATGAAAATTAGGCTCTTGGGGAAAACTGGATGTCTCTCAGATTCAGCTTTACTACCATGCTTGTACTGATCTTCACAGAATAGAGGTACTAATACAGTTTTCAAGAGACAGATATGAATAGTTAAAGAAGAATCAAAACTTATTTCTTGCAGTATCTTTTTTCATTGTTGTTCATTTTGAGCATGCAGTATGTAAAAGAGAATGAGAATGACTGAATTATGTATTAATATTTATACGCAATATATAAATTATATTTTTAACATATTTTAACATATCTAATAAACATGTGTCCTGGTTTGAGAATACCAGGTTTTCTGGCATTCCTTCTCTGGGGCTCCAGGCACAGGGGGTGATCACAGTGGGGCAGGAGGAGCAGCTGTGCCAATGGGGAGGAGAGGATGGGTCAAGTGTCCCAAATGGACCTATCACAGTGTTCCTTCTCATGGTGCTCAGTATATAAGGGCCCCTCAAAAGCACCCTGGGGCTTTTACTGCCTGCTGTGCTGGAAGGATTGCTATTGACTGTTTGTCATCTCTCCCTGTGCTGCTGGTGTTCCTGCCTCCTGTTCTCACACTGCAGAGGAACGCTGTTCATTGGGACAGATTGTCTTCCCCTGCCTCAAATGTTCCCTGTTCTGGTTTGTTTGGGGTTTTTGCTTGACTCTTTTTGGAACTCTGGGCTTGGGCTCTCCTGTCTGCTGCCTAGTCCAGTCCAAGATCTTTTTGCTTGGGATCTAGTTGCCATCTGAAAGGTGTGGGTTCTGTATTAGCATATCAAGTTGTATTTTTGATTATATTTAGATATTTGTGTGTAGTTCAACATCTTCACTGTTGTCGGTATTATTTCCTATTTCACTAAATTGGTTCAAGTTTTTTTTTCTGTGGCAAAATACATGTCATTATGTTAACACTAGCCATCTCCTATGCTAGCTAGTTCTTTTTCATATTGATATACTATAATTTATTTGGTTTCAGCAGGCTTCTTTTTTGACTAAACCTTGAAGATAACTAGAGCATATGTGCTTGCTTTGTGACCCACTGGATCATAATGATTTGCCTCTACCAACTCTTTAGCTAGAGTAACTTTTCTTAATTGTGCTGGTTTTGGCTGGGATAGAGTTAATTTTCTTCATAGTAGCTAGTGCAGTGCTACATTTTTCATTTGTGCTGAAAACAGCATTCATAGCACTGCTGCTGAGTAGTGCTTATGTAGAGTCAAGGCCTTTTCTGCTTCTCACCTCACCTCACCAGTGGGTAGGCTGGGAGTGCACAAGAAGGTGGAAAGGAATCCAGCTGGGACAGTTGACCCCAACTGACCAAAGGAGTATTATATACAACATGACCTCAAGCTCAGCATGTAAAGCTGGGGGAAGGAGGAGGCAGGGTCATGTTCAGAGTGATGGCACTTTTCTTCCCAAAGGCACTTTCATGTGTGGTGGAGCCCTGCTTTCCTGGAGATGGCTGAACACCTGACTGATGGTGGGAAGTGGTGAATAAATATATTGCTTTGCTTTGTTTGCTAACATGGCTCTTGCTTTACCTGTTCCACCATCTTTATCTCAACCCAGGAATTTTCTCACTTTTGCTCTTCTGATTCCCTTGCCCATCACACCAGGTTGGGGAGTGAATGACTGGTTGGGTGGGCTGTTCTGCTAGATGGGGTTAAACCACAGCATTATTAAATGCTTGACAGTAAGAGTTTTGTAAAAAATTTTATTTATCATCATGTAATTTACCATTTCCTTAATTTTTGTTGAGGTTAACATATTTTCAAATAAGGGTTATACCTGTATTTTCAAGGGGTTTATTGGTAACTTTTGTAGAAGATTGGTAGGCACAATAATTTATCATTTAAAGTGGTGAAGTGAATCATATCTTTAAAGCCTTACACCACAGATTTAAAAATTTTACATGATTTCTCCTTAGAGAAAAAAAACCTAGACAAACAAGCATAGCATTTTTAAGATGGCCTGTATACCTAGAGTTGAAAAGGCTCTAAAAGCAAATTTGGGAACTTATTGCTCTCTGTATATTTAAGTGCAAATACCAGCACTCAGAGTTCATTGGATTTTTGAAGACATATAAATAGTTAAAACAGTTAAGGAAAACAGCATTTTAAAGTGAATTATTACAAGTGGATTTTGGAAATGGCATATATAGGTCCAATACGCGCAATCATGGCGAATATGCACATTGTTAGAGATCTAGCACCTCATCCACGCAGTGTGCAAGACAGTAAGAATCCTTGAACTGACATCAAATCATGTTGAACCAAATGTTCAGCTGACTGTCAGAGATGCAAAGCTGATCTTCCTAGAGCACAAATACTCCCCAGCCATCTTAAACAATTATCCTTAAAGACCATCAATTTCACAATGCAGTTGCTTATAAATTAAATTAGATTTCAAGTTCTTCTGGAATCAGTGCGGATTTGGCAAATGTGGATGCTTTGGACAGGCAGTCTGCACAACGTGGTTCACTCAGATCAAGGCTGTCTGGCCTGGAGCCTGGTTCAGCTTGCAAGAATTGCTGAAGAGAAAGTACAACTTAACAAGTAATTAAAACATTGATATAATTGACAGATGATGACAGCTTGAAGGGAATGTCTTTCTAAGCACGTAGTGTATTTTTATAAGGAAATCTCTGGAGTCCTTGGTATGTAATGAAGTAAGGCCTCTTAAGGGTACAGTAACAGTGTAGGACTGAGTAACAATAAGAATTGAAGTTCCCTCATATAATGTATATTAGAAACTGCCCTTCTAATGAGCTCTACTGCAGTGCAGAAATTAGTCTCTATGAGAAACTCTTGTACTCTCATAGAGGAAAATCAACACATGGAGGTATATGGCAGCTTTAGTAAACAGCTGTTTAAGAAATTCTCAGAACCACAACTGACTTCAAATTCAGCATGGGGAGAAGGGAATAAATGCTACAGCTTTTGGTAAAATGGAAATAGTACATAAAAATGAATTGTAAAATTATTTTCTTGTTTTAGCGTGAGCTGACCATATAAAAAGTCTAGAAACTCCAATTTAGTGTAGCTATAAACACAGCAGTCTCAAAATTATGTCAAGTGTGCTTTTCTTTTTTGATTAAAGAGTTAAATATATTGGTTTATTAGCATTGAATTTTTCTAATACAATGAGAGAAGTTCTTATGTCTTGACAACATATAAAGTATATTCACAGAGATTGTATCAGGGTTAGAATAAATACTGTTAGACTACTTACAGAAGACTACTCTAAAGGTTTGAAGTAGTTGTTTTTTAACAACATAACAGATAAACTGTATACAAGAAAAAAATAGGTGAAATGTAAAATTATTACATCTATGTAATAGGAAATGCATGCCAAAATTTCAACTAACAATTAAAAAATGTTAAGCACAGAGGTGGCTTGAAGTGTGTATTGTAACAGCCTAAAAAGTTAAATCGCAGATGTAGGTTTTCCTGGCAGAAGGGGCCAGGCTTCATTTAACTGTCTACCCTGTATCCAAAGTTCCTAAGAAGGAACACATTTTCACCATATTTTCCAGAGAAAAGAAAGATTTTATACAGCTATAACTATGCATATTCATTCATAACTAGTGAGGTGTTGAATATTTTGCTTAAGATGTGCCAGAGCTAAAATACAATGAAATTGTTATTTTATATCTTTGGCAAAAGCACCTATATACCAAACCAAATGTCCATGTTTTGCAGAATTGTATTTTACATTATGTATGCAACTCCAACCCTGTGCTTCCAAACACTGACTTAGTGAAATAATTAGTAATTACTATTACCTGAAATAACAGAAGCAGGTAAGTAGCTATCCTTTCCTGCCATAGCAGATGTTTTAGCTATGTCTCTGCAGTTTTAAAAGAGCGGGTTTAGATATATCTCTGCAGCTTTAGAATGGTACTTCCAAGGGGGAGAATATTATTGAAATAGTTGGAATATACTCATTAAGTCTCTAACAATATGTCTTACTCCCTTTCCCGTAAAGTGTTTTTATGAGGAAGATCTTAATCCTGTCAGTCATTCAGTTATGCCAAAGATTATAAAAGTCATTCTTTTGGGATAAAGAGAGAAAAGTAAGGAAGATGATTGGAAGCTTTTATGGATTTGAGATTTGTTTCTTTTGAATCTGAACCTCTTTCTTGCATGATAAAAAAGACAAATGACAAAAACTGGACACTTCACTTCCCTCTCTGTCACAGGCTTATTGCAGCATTGTAGGAGATGTTTTTTCCCAACTAAAGCTGACATAAGGCTGTGATAACAACATGTCAGCCTAGTTAAACAAAAGACAGAGGAAGGAAATAGAAATGAGAAGGAATTATGCAGGGAAATATGAAAACATATGGGGGAGCCTAACAGGAGGAACATAAGCTTCAGTCAGTGCTGAAGCTCAGAGTTCAGCCCAAGGCAATGTAAGCAAGGACAGTGCAATAGACCAAAGCTGGAGAACTAGAGATTTGTTTGCACTACAAAAGATGTCTTAAATGGCTTAATCAAAACTTGACATAATTTTGAGACTGCTATGTTTATAGCTACACTAAATTAGAGTTTCTAGAATTTTTACATGGTCAGCTCGTGCTAAAATAATAAATTACTGTTCATAACTTCTTGTAACCTTTTGGTTTTTACTTCTTTTATGCTTCTTTTTCTGCTTGAAGGTGAATTTAGTCATTCATGGAGGAAAGGTTGCTTAGCATGGATGAAGTGAGAGACCACTCTAGACGTTATGAATAATAGACATATGAGAGAGTGATTTTCATGTTAATGTTATATCTGACCTACATACTTGTTTTACATAAAATTGTCAGAATGCCTCAGGTCATGAGCTAGTCCTCACGCATTTTCCTAAAATATTCTGGTTCTGTGAAAGCTTGTGGATTCTGTAGATTCAAAAAACAGGCTGCAGTATTCTTTGGCACCAGAGTTAAATTGATCAGTGAGGCTCTCAAGTGCTGTTAAGAATCAAAATATGTGTGTATTGAACTTCGAGCACAGGATTACGTTTAGCCTCTAACAGTACAGGGCTAGGCATAGCTCCTGTTTGCAACTTCTCAACACATGCCATGTGTAGACTTCAGTGAGAACTTCTCCACACAGATCCTTACACTTAGTTATTCTGCAAGTGGAAAACTCTCATCACTAATGAACGTGCCTCATTTACATTAAAACTACATTTTATTCTCTAATCATCATTGTATATCTCAATTCTGAATTAATCATTAATTCTGAACAGAAACCTTAAAGAGATGTCTCTTGGTTTCATTTAAATCAAGAGGGGGGCGGAAAAAGGTGCTGTCTGTAGCTTGCAGTGCCCTTGACAGTGCTTTAAATATGGATTTAGGGGGTAAGACAACACGACTGGAGGGCCTATTTTGTCTCATCTCATGTAGCTTACCGTAACTGCAGCCCTTGCACTATCACGTACACAACACATCTTCTAGGAGAGAATAGCACTAAAAGGAGCGGGGAGGAGCTGGGATGGGGACACAAGAGCCGAACAGAGCAGAGTTTATGGTTTAAATCAGAAAAACCTTTGATGAGAGAGAAGGAGGCAGCTATGGACAATATTTTGGATAACTTTGATTGGGAAAAAAGGATAGTAGAAAGAAGGGAGATCATACAAAGCTTTAGGGTCACTAACTTAACATAAACAGTGAATAACGAACACAACAAAGAAGGAAAGGAGGAATTTCAGATATAAGAGACAGTAAGACAAATACAAGATGAAAGTTTGAATTAAATTTAATCATCTGCACTTGCTTATAAACGTGCTTATAGGAAGAGTAACAAAACCAAAAGGTTACGTGAAAAGAGAAAAATAACAAGGGAGCTTTGCTTTAAATGTGATAAAACCAAATGGTCATATACTGAACAAAAATGAATTAGAATGGTAATTTGCTCTTTACACTTTCAACTCTTAATAGACTGAGCTATTTGATACATTATTAAGTTGTCTGACAAACCCTTTGAAGGAGGTGAGAAGTTGAAGGCTGAAAAGAAAGTGAATATATTTAAAATGTAACTTGTTGAGGACTTGCCAGTTATAGGAATAGAGTTTCTAATGTATTTAGGATTGTTTTCTCTTCTTACAAGTGATCTGCCCTTTTGTTATCATGCTATTTCTGTTTTGTAATCGTAAATGTTCACAAAAACACTGTTCCAATGAGGTCTGACTTGAAGCCAGCAGGGATCCTCTTTGGTTGTAAACTCTCCTCAGTAGTTTTCATTCCATTCAGTTAGCATCTAACCCATGAGCAGCAAAGGAGCAGAGTGTAACCATGCTGTTCTGCTCTTGTAACTTCTGTATGTGTCAATACATTTCAGTCAAATGTGACAAGACTAAATGCTGCAGAGCTGTCTTGTTTCTGATAGCTTTGTGGGAGGAAAGGACTGCAAAGGGGAAGATTATGTGTGGTCAAAAAGCAGGAAAGTCTCCACAAATCCAGGTGTCGTCAGTACTGTTGCAATACATTTGTAGAAACATGTATAAATACATAAAAGATGAAGAACGATGTTTTCTGCCACAGGTGAATCTGGGCCATACAATGCCTCTCACTAAAATCTATCCTGTTATTTTTGGAGAAACAGTTTAAAGATTCTAGGAAACTTATGAGGTCAAGAAGATACTCATTCTTCTGATATGTTGTATTTAATTACAATAAAGTGTCTGCCTTCCTGTTTCATGCTGTCCCTGAAGAGTAGAATGCAGAATTGAAAGTCCGCAAGCATTTCTAGACGAGACATCTGATTAACACAGCTATCTCCAGAACTTTATCTAAATAATTCCTCCAAATACAGTCCTCACTAAGCACAGGAAAGGGAAGTCAAATTGCTTTATATGCATGGCCTATGCGTGTTAATTGTATTGTTTCACCATTTTGTAATGCTGCTTCAGCTGATATGTATATCATCAAAATTTAAGGCCAGATTTAATAACTTTACTCTGATTCATGGTACCTTTAATGATATTAATCTCAAAGTAAGAAAATGTTCAACACAATAAATAGTGGTATAATCTAACAGTGATGTTTCAATCTAAAGTATGATCATGTAATAAAGCCAAAATAAGGACACTGATCTCTTTGGAAACATGTAGTTCACTCAGTGCTCTGAATTAGGCAAGAGGTTACCATAACTATATTAGTGCCACATCATGAAACACTCGTGCAAGCACTTTAGGTTTTCCTTCTGAAATTCTAGGGAACTTATTTCTCTAAAGTTACAAGTATTTTTTTTTCTTGAGAAAATAGAGTAACTCTTGTGATAAAGCCCAGGATCAGTTGTTTAATTTGAATCAGTATAATTTTTAACCCTGCTTTTTATGCTCTAACATTTTAGAATTTTCTATATCTGTAAGAGGGTGTGTATATGTTCAGACTACTAAGCTTTCAAAGCTCTCAGATGTCTGTTTCCTAAATTACAGACAACACAGCATCAAAGAAAAGTGGGAAAAGCAACAAGCCTTTGGAAGAAAGGCTTTACTTTTTGAATTTTAAAATATAGTCCCAAATCAAATATGTTTTATCACTACAAAATTTTTTTTATCCTTAAGTTTATTTCATACACTAAATTACCAGTTCTGTCAGTAGAATAGGACTTAGATGAATGAAAGACAGAAGTAGAATAAAAAGGTCCAGAGGCAAGGAACAAAACTATGAAGTATATTTAAAGTACACATATGTTGCTTTAAATAGTTTAAGATGAATAATGTAGGTATTCCCAGAGTTTATTTTTGTATTAAGGAAGTGAACACTGACAAGATACTTCTTGTATCTAAAAGACAGAAAGCACTTTAATTGTAGGCTTACAAATCTTCTATGATTGCACTGCATTTTAAGATTATGCTACAGTATGCTTCTCTATACCTCAGAATTTATTGGTGTACATCAAACTAGGCTTAAGAACTATTTTTCTGGCTTGCTGCAGTGCTTTCACATGTGTGGAAGGTAAGCACCAGATGATCATTTAGATACACAGTGATATGGCAATACAAATATTTGAATAGACTGATAGAAGAGTGTAAAAGAGCAAGTTAAAGACTTTTTTTTTCCTCAGGTCAAACAGAAGTCTATTAAAGATGAATCTATTAATTTCAAACCAGCAAATACTGATGACAGTATAAAATAGACTGGTACCCGCTGTACAAATATTTTATTATATGTTAGCACTGAGCAATTAACATAAGTTTTATACTAACTACCCCAGTCCTGCACCAACTTTTTTTGATCAAGTTGTTTTGCAGGCATGGACACAGATTGATATAAGTGCACTCTTTTTGGTACACAACTAACTCTAATCAATTAGCTTGAAGTAGATGGAGAATATTAAGTATCCCATTAAAGTAGCTAACATATTAGGCAGAATCATAGAATCGCATAGGCTGCAAGGGACCTTAGAGATGGAAATGATACGAGGTAGCTAGCATAAGGCTGTAAATCTATAAGGGCTAGAAAGGAGGAAAGAAAACATAAAAGCAACCTGAATTGAGTAGTAAAGAATAAATCTAATGTATCACCTGCAGAGTACAAGGTAGTTCCCTCCCAAAGATATAGATAGAGAGAGCCTGGAACATATAAAGGGGTATTCGAGCAATGATAAATTACAATAGTCTATATTACACCTATACATATTACACTGTTTTACAGTGGGAAATGTCTTTTTTTTTTAATCTTCCAGTTCAGCTCCCCTGACACCTTAGAGGCTATGGGAGGTCAGGGGCTTGGGGCTTGCAGTCCCTCCAGCCTGAGTGCTCCAGGTTGATTTCTTTGGACGTGCTTTGGGAAATGCACCTTCCTGCTCTCTCCTACCCAAAAGGAAACCAACCTGCTTATTCTATGGCAGAATGCTCTTATAGCATCTCACACTGACTCAGTGTAGGAGGGAAGATAATTATCTTATTTATTTTTTTTTTCCTCTGTCTTGTGGACCTTGACATCAGGAATATTGCCAGAGGAATCTTTTAGCATCTGTAGACTCTGAAATAAAGGTTGAACCTTCAGCATGTCCTTTCAACTTTTCTTTCTTCCATCTTTCATCCCTTCTTTAACTGACTGTGTCAGTATGGCACAGGCATTTTCTATTTCATCTCTGCAAATCCAGAAATACTTTGTCAAGAAAAGTCCCCACTCCTAAACTTCCTGTTGATATAGAAGCAAGATTTGGTCAGCAGTGCCAATTTGTCAGCACTGATGCATTTTTTTCTCTGATAAGGTGTTCAGCAAAACACACCACAAGTAGATTTTTTTTCTTTTTTCTTTTCTTTTTTTTTCTTTTCTTCTCCATCCTGGAGAAACAGGTGGTTTCCCAATGCAAAGGCTGATGCTCCTACTTTCAGGGGTAATTACTTAGGGCACATGTTTCTAACGCATACTAACAGGGCTGCAGAGGGCAATAGAGTTTATGAGTGTGAGAGGATGCTGGGAGGTGCGTGGCCACACTGCCCCATGGCACTGGTACCCTGGGAGGTCTGTCCGCCCCCAGACAGGACACAGCATCCCCATGGTCTCCAGGCACCCTGCAGAGTGCTTAAGGCTTCACTAGGAAGGGCATTTGGCTCTTCTGCTTGGCTTTAGGGAACAGAATGAGTTAAAAAAAAACAAAACAGCCCAGTACATTTCTTATAGCCGTGTATAGCACCAGTCAGAAGACATTCTGAGTTCTTTTAAGAAGTTTATTTATAACAAGAGCTGAATATGAGTTTTCCATTGGAATTTCCCCATAGAATATGTAGCTTCTGGAAAACTGATTTCTGTGAGAAGCTTTTTATAATGCCCAAAAATACATACTATTCCTTCAAAAAATAACATATATTTAATTTTAATTTTTATTTGATCCAAAACAGAGAATTTTAATTTAGTGCAAAGACTTCAAACAACAGGCTGCATTTTCTGGTGGTACATGGATTTCCTTATGTGGCAAGTAACCCTTCTAGTCCCTTCCTTCATACAAGGCAGCATCCCTGCAATGCTTCATCTTCCCTAATGTCACTTATAACGCAAAATTTCATGTGCATATTGTCTCACAGGGTAAGGAGGGGTGTGGGCAGTTTGCCTCTAGAGAACATATTGCATGTTAGGTGCACCATAGGGAAACTAGGTTTCATTTCTTAAGGGGTACACCTCATAGTGGTTCAGACCATTCTAACAATTTGTGATGTCACACTGCAGTTTTAGGAATGCCAAAATACTTGTTTTCAAACCAGCAATGAACAGCCTGGATCATATGGGACACTAATATGAATTTGAATTTTCTCTGTAGAGCAATTCAGAATTGCCTTGCACTAATTCAGGGTGTAAATGAAATGATTGTAATTGGAATTTTCTTTGGGCTTAAAATGTATTTCTACTTTTTAAATTCGCTTCCATTTGTGGTCTATTATTATTATTATTCACTTATAATGTATAATTTCAAGAATGGTTTATCCCGTTCAACTATCATGAAAAATCTTAATTTCTTGTGATAGAAATGAAAATAACCTTTAAAGTATATTTGAAGTTATTCTGATTATGACACAAACTTTTCCAACATCTTTTCCTGGGCTTGCTTTTGTCCCATGCTCCCAAAACGAGAAACCAAAGAAAAACAGATCATATATTAGTTAATGGATTACAGAGAAAAATCATTTTAAATATGCATCCTGATACCTCATTATTGTAATTACCATAAAAATACTGGTTGTACACAAACAATTAATTTCTGTGAAATGCCAGCTTGCTTGTTCATGGTTCGTTTGAGGAGTTTTGGATACTTATCTTGTTTATTTTTCCTTAAAAGCTAATATCACTTAGAGAAATTAGAAAGAATTAGATACAGCAAAAAAACATGTACTTAAGAAACCTACAATTTAAAAACCCAAAACAAGTAATGAAGTTTTCATGTGGTTACCAGTGGTGGGGAAAGTTTAAGGCTCGGAAAAAAAACCCCTCCACCCCAACCTGTACCCTAGTTTACACTTGTAGTCTTTCCTGTAAAGTGATGCAAAGAGACAGTGCCTGTTTTATAGACTATAGCTGTAGTATTCTTCATACTACACATAACTGAAGTCCCCTTTAGGTGACATTTTATTCATTGCAGGAATCTGAACCCCACTGGCGTATGCTAAATTCATCTGTTAATTAACTCTCTCTTGCTTAGTAACCCCTGACTTCACACTGGCTACTAAATTGGACTTGGTGGACTCACCAGCCAGTGTGACCCAAGGGCTAGATCTTGTCATTAGAAGAAGATAACAGTTGCTTTTACAGTTCTATCCAGTTTAGATATTTAGATTTAAATTTTCTTCTTCCTTCCATGAGATGAACAGATAATAATGTAATGAAGTGGAAACAGAATAATATGCCTTTAATTAAATCTTGATACAAGCTCGGTTGTCTTGAATAAAAGTCCTTTCTAAAGCATATTATTTAGTGACTTAGGTTTTCTCTCTGTGGTGTCATTATCCCAACAGAGTATTCCTTATGTGGTTATTACTTTTGTTCAGTTATTTCTCTACAGACAAAAATCTGCCAGCTTCAGGAAAGGCACCCAATGAAATCTCACCGTAATCCTCATACGATGCAAAAAACAATACCCTCATCGCTGTTAAAGGTAAATCCCAAATTTATAAAACGAAATGCAGTGCAAGAGGAGATGTTAATCCATACCCAAAGCTCAGCTGAACTCCTCACTTCATAGTGAAATCCCAGAAGGACCAATGGAAAACATGAGGCTCTGAGGAAGGGTTAAACCAATTTATTGGCTGTAGAAGGATCCAGCAGTCAAGGATCGTTAGGCATGTAAGAAAACTCAGACTTTTGTTTTCCTCTTTCAATACACATTTTTTCCTTTAATCTCTGGAAAACAAACAAACCAACCAGGTTAGCTGCGTTGCCTGTGGTGTTCTGCACAGGAGTCTCTCCAGAGGCAGAGTGATGGATTTATTGTGAGGGATGTGCTCAGGGGCTACAGCATCTCTCTAGTCATAAATGTTGGCAGTGCTTGCATTCTGAGCATGCAGGTGAGGCACTGAAGCTTTATGTTAGATTGCAGTAATCTCTAACAAGACCTATTAATTTTATATCAAAGAAGCATTTTGAGAAAGCTCTAGAAAACTGAAAAATCAGGCTTTCATATACTTATTGTTAAAAACACTTCTAGAAACAATAGATTAGTCCTGACTAGGCTTTGTAGGTTACTCATCTCTGCGGTATTAGACCAGTTTATGCTAGTTCAGGATCTGCCTTAGGAGAAAAAGTGTCTAGATTTCATGGCCCAATTTAGATTTCCAGACTATATCAGTCAGATAATCTTTTTCTTTTCTTTTTTTTTTGTAGGGAATATTTTCTATATATGTATTATATAGTATGGGAAATTGGTAAAAGTTCTCAGAAAGAACAAATACTAGATAGAGAAAACATGGCTACCATAATTACCTGATTTAAAGGTAGCCTGCACTGACAAAAATGGGCACCATGAAACTTCTTCATACATGAACTAGTTGTAGATACCTACTTCTTTTCTACAGCTGCAAAAAAAAACCCCAAAAAACCCCTGACCTTTAACAAAATCTCTTACTATAAATCAGAATTGCTACAATCCTTGCCTTTCCTTGACCGTACATAAATGTTCTTCTCAATCAGCTCAGAAGAACTGTGTATGAAACCAAAGAAGCAACTACTCATCCTCAAGATCTTGAAAAGCTCTGGCTAGATATTTGATAGTGCATCTCCATATGATGCTGAAATTTCATTTAGAGAGAATATAAGACTATATAAAAATTTAATATGAAAAGCCCAGCTGTAAACTTTAGGATTATGACAGGAAGGTGTTACACCAGTTGCTGACATGTGAGGTATGTGCATGCTGACTATTAACCCTCCCTTCTACACTGGAGGAGGTGTTGGTCCTGCAACCCTTGTGTGACAAAGACCCCTAAATGTGAGGCTATAGGCAGCTCTAGAAGTCTGTCATTTATGTTCTCCTGTGTTCACGGCAGTTTGAAAATGCTATTGGAAACCTCCTTATCTAGGACACATTGATGAGAAAATGGCTAAGTTTCAGTTCAAGATCCCAGAAGTTTGTTATAGGATGAGTTTTGTTCCAGATTTTGATCGTCTCTTAATTGCCTTAATAGAAATCAGACCTTTGAATAATGCTAAGTGAATATTTTTTTGCCTCTAAGAGTCATGAAAGGATGAGAGGTGCTTGCAAAGGATCTCTCCTAGTCAGTCTTAGAAGAGATGCGAGTCAAACTATTCAACTGTGAGTTGGAACTGCCATACTTCTTTTCCAAGGGGTGATGCTTCCTAGACATTCTCTTCTTCCAAACTCTTTTCAGAAACATTCCTGTCAGATTTGCACATATCTGCATGCTACACTGAGACATCACCTCACTCTGGCACATGATTGTGTTGGGCATATAAAACTTTTCTGATACACACACACAAAAGAAAAAGAGAATGCTTGCTTCCCTGAGGACCAGGGTTTAACAGAACATCCTGAAGGACGTAAGAGTTCCTTTTACATCATCAGTCCTGAACTTAGAGAGAAATATGGAGTTTTGTGTACCAGATACAGAGGATGTGGCTGTTGGTATCAGTCATTCTGTGCAAGGAGCACTGCTAGCAGATTTTTAATAGGGGACAGTGAGCTGAATACTGTACATGAAAGTAAATCGATTGTGCCAACACAGATGAGCAAAACTCATAATGATGAAGAGGAGTGTCTCTGAATAAAGATTAAGTAGAATTTGACCCCAAGTAATAAATGATGGACAAAAGTGCACAAATTTTAATAGAAGATGCCATTTGATGGGATTTATTTAATTCATTAGAATACTTATTATTCATGCTTTTTAATATTCAAAATAGTATTTGAATTTATAGCTTAATCTATGTTAATAAAAACAGAATATTTAAACAGTTCTTTTCTCATCTCACAAAAAAACCTTCATATGCCTTTATTATCAGTAATAGGAAATTTCATTTCCTGAGCTGGCCAGAAATCTCTGTTGAATTCTCTACAGCTGATAACTTGAAACCATTCTTTTCATTGCAAGAAGCCGTTTCTTCATGTCTGAGATACTTTTTTGCCTGTCTTCACTTGTCTCCTGCAACTATGGTGATTTTCTGATAGAAGATCCTCTTTGTTCCCTGGACATATTTGGTACAATGCTCTCGTGCCCTCGCAGATTAGATTCTGTAGAAGTGTATTTAAATTTTCAGTTTCCACAGAAAATAAATTTGGAACTCCCATCTATGTAGTTTATCAAAATATTCTCCCTTCTTCCCTTCATACTGAAAAAGAGGTTTTTGCTTGGGTTTTTTTTAGCTTTTTGTTTTTATATTCCAGGGCCTGTGTTTGTAAAACACAAGAAGTTTTTCCTGTATACTAAAAATACCTAATAAACCTACCTTATCTTTGTCAATATATTGATACCTCTCCTTACACTCGGTATATTTCTAATGCCTTACAGAATGTGATGAGAAAGCACTCTCCTGACATAAATTCTGTTTCCTGCTAATAGGAAAGCATTCAAACATAAGACTGATGCAAGCAAGAGTTTGGGAAAAGTAGTAATAAAATACCAGTTAGACTAATGAAAATAATTTTTTCCTGGAATAGAGGAAAACCAGCATACAAATATTTTCTCGAAATGACAATTACTTTTGTGCTCTCTTCAGGGGAGACAACATGTGTATATGGGTATATATGTGTGTGTCTCTTATTCAGAGCAGACTTATTCACTCCTAATGACAGCCTAATGACAGTTAAAATCAAATTATGTTTTGAAATTCATTATTCGGTATTTAGGATTGAAAATATAAGGCACAGTGGGAATAACTATTATTATTTGTAACTACTGGGATAATCAACATTTCTGGGTCTTTATCTATCTAAGGTGTTTTGTAAAGAGGAGTAATTTGATGAAATGCATCTATCTAGATAACAGTTCGATTCAATGCATCTGTTGCTTCATATACAGCTAACTCGATGATGTTTTTTTTCCAACCTAAATGATTCTGTGATTCTGTTCTATGATTCTATATGCTCATGACTTTGGAGTTTCATACTCTTAATTTTTGCCTCCTCAAAGGTTGAGAAAATTAATATCTCTGCCTTGTTGAATATTAAATAAAATATTATCACTAACCATGCTTCATAGAAACCCCACAAAACATCATCCACTTCATCAAGGAACTTATCTATTTTAAAGGTTATTGGTGAAGCATTTCCTGAGAACTCTTACTGGATTTAACCTCAAGAGACATAGGAAGATAGTACCTTTTTTCAGAACGTTGTAAGAAGAGGACAAGATCTTGGTACCAAAACCCACCAGAATCCATAAACTGAGGTTCCAGCACAATCTAGGATAGCTAAAGAGCTTTACTATGAAAAACTTATGAGTCCAACATTGACAGTAATTAGAGGGGTTTTAAAATTCAAAGTTATTCTTGGGTGAATCATTCTACGTATATCCAATTCTCACGAAGTTCACTGGAAAGAAAATACAGTTCTATCAATTTCAGACCTGATAGGGATAAGTTGACAAGTTTCTCTTCACAAACTAAGTGCTCAAATTCTGCGATAATGATGGCTGAAATACTTCATTTCAATGAGTATAGAAACCCAAGGAAAAGGAAAATAAGTAAGAAGTTCCATTTCCTCTCTTTCCATGTCTGGACTAGATTCTTTTGTTCTACTGACAAGTCATCAAGAAACAGACCAGATTTTAAAACTGTTTTGAATCAGACTAATTCCCCAAGGTAGTTGATTTTAATATAGCAGTGATGTTTGTACTAGATCAATAACTTTGGGGCAGCCACCTTCAGAATTATAATCATTATGTATGTTAAGCACTTCTCCCTTTGAGATGATGAATAGCAAACTAACACGAAGCTACCAAGACAACTGCCCTCCTTAAATAAAAAAGCCCAACTGTGATCCCGCTAGAAAATAAAGAGATAAAGGAAAATGCAGTGAATGTAGATATAGCAGCAAATAGATCTAAAAGTCTTTTGAAAGAGAACTTTCTGTTGTCTTTATGTAGAGGAGGGGCAAGGCGATGACCAATATAGATGACAGGAAGAAGACTTTGCTGTACTTACTGCCCCATCACAGCAATAGCACAATCATTACCTTGCAGTCATTTTGCGTCGTCATCTGGGAAGGTGATTGGCATCTATAGCAATAGATAGACCCTAATGTGTATTGATGTGGTCAGTCCCCTCAGGGATCACTCACAGACCTTAAATAACCTGTTGACACATTCGATCTTTTGTTTTTTTTTTTTTGTGTAGAAATACAATAACATCACAAAATTTAGACATTTTTCTTTTTATTTCAGTGTTGGTTTTCCCCTCATTTGTATGAAGTAATTAAGGTGTCTCTTTGTCTCCTGAGACACTGTAATTCTCAGTTCTTTGGTTCTTGATTTCATGCTCTGTATGTTACAGGCCACTTTCTAAGCTAAGAAATCTGAAGGTAATTTACTTTCTGTGTTCACTCCTGCATTTTGTTGTATCCTCAAAATCTTTTTCTATGTAGAAAGGTAACATATCTTATACAGAAAGCCAATAATTGATTAGCATGTATGAGATCATAATAGCCTAATCCAGGAATTATTATTAGCCCAGATCTGATTATCATAGAAAAAGAAAATAAAGAGATTGATAGCCTGATGAAGATTCTCAGTAACAGTTACACAGTTAAATTTGTTATACACATACTTTCTAGTTATCTACCTCATTTCCCTGGGTTATGCTTACCTTTCTGCTCCTCTTCTGGGTCCTAAGGTTGATGAATTCTATTTAATGTGTATGTGTAGCAGCAAGTTTTCATTATCTGGGGTCTTTGCTAGGAGGAATAAGATGTTGATAGTTTCTCCCTCACTTCAGGATCTGACTGCAGTGGTTTTTATGTATTTGCTATCATACTACCGTTTTCCCTTTCTGGAATGATCTGAAACTTCACTTTATGTCTGATTTTATGACTTGGATTTTCTTTGCATATATCAGATACTATTCCTCTGATCTCTTTGTACTCTTATCCCTCAAACCAGTTTGTCCATCTCCATGTTTGTATTTCTTTAGCTGACCATTTCATAGGTGGTTATAGCCTTGGGGACTGACATTCCAGACTATGCTGAAGTCAGCATGAGTTTTGTCAGGGAGATGAGGAGTCTTAAATAAGCACTTCCTGTGGACCAAAACATACCTCACTCTATCTTATGTTTGCTAAGAGTGAGCTGACAGATTTGATGAGCTTTTCCTGGAACAGCTCAAAGGTCCCACATGAAATTCCAACTAAAAAACCCACTTTCCAGTAGCGTTTAGTCAGCAGCTACATTCTTCACTAGCAGCTATTCCCACATAGCTCCTTTGATAGTTATGTTTTAAGAGATTTCCAGTTTATGTTGTGAAAAATCTGTCCTGCAGAAGCTCTTTCTAACACTTGTTTTGTAGAGCAGATTTCATACTTTTATTCCAGCTAGGTATATTGTCTCCATTTTCATTAAAAACAAACTACTTAAAGGTACATGAAAAACTGTTAATTCTTCAAGCCAGTGAAGGACTGGCCAACCTCACACCTCTTGAACCTAGCAGGGTCAAAACAAGCCAGACATAGCAACATGTGAAGAATCTTTCTTTTTTTTTCCACAATACAATCATACTAATGGATATAATGAATGCTGTTGGAAACAGAGAAAAAGGATTGTCATCAGCAAAAGATTTGGTTGCATACAGATAGGTAATTGATTACAGAGTAAGAGATTTCAGATTAACAATTCTGTAGTCTCTGCTGACATACAACTTCCTCTGATAAACTTTAGGAACAGGCATCGTTTATTAGATGCAATAGTTTTCTCATATGGAAGTCATGTTTGGACTATGATTATTCAAATGCCTATGATATATCGGATAACTTTAATTGTTGTTCCTCTGCTTCACATTTTGATGATTCTGGTATCTGTCTCACAGCTGTGTTCTACACTATACACTGTTGTTGCTTTTCCTTATAGACACCACAATCTTCTATCCCAAAATTCAGAGTCCTCCTGATTTTTCTCTAGATTGGTGTTTACAACACTCTCTGAAGAAGAAAGTTTGATGGATGTGAATCTCTTTAAGTAAGGAATAAACCTAAACCAGCTTTCCTTTTAATTTGGAGAGCGACCAGTTACGGAAAATGGAGTACCACTTCCATATCCTCTTCTGGTTACTTCTCAGGAGAAAAGGATGAGTGACCCAATCTTCTGTAAGTGACCCAACATTCTATAACACATTGTAAGTATGGGAGAGAGAATTCCAAGAATATCCTTGACTCTAACATTGCCTACCAAATGTCAATGCTATTTTCACTATTATTACTACTACTCAGTGATCTAGGAAACAATAATTTAACAAATCAATGCTGCCTTCTTCATCTGTCTTAAGTATTTTAACAGTGAGTGCTGCAATTATTACTGGTCTGTGAATATGGACTTTATGGCCTGCATTGTGCAGCAGAACAGTTCAAAATTTGTTCCTTCTGTTTAGTATGTTCCACAGAGAATAACTCATACAGATCAATTATAGATGAAAATTTTTTCAATGTCATGCAAAAACTTGTTTTCATTACACAGTTTATATGAATAATATTTTGAAGTATTTTTCCCCCTGTTAATGAAGAAATCGAAACAGTTTGATTTCAGATCTTGCCAGGATGAATTCTAATTTATATTCTGTAATAAAGACATGACTTTTGCCTTCTAAGATAAGGCAGATCAGATATTCCAAAGATGTCAATTAGAGAAAAAATATTTGATCTTCTCATGGATGTTTCTTATAGTCTATTAATTTGCCTCATTGTGAGCTTGTCATTTGATGTTAATAATCATCATGAACTTCAATTTCCACTTGAACTTCAATTGTCTACAGCTATCTCTCTTAACAAAAATTAATTCCATAAGTAAGTATTCAGGATAATTGAATAAATCGTCAGTATCAAAGCACTGGAGGTAGAAGAAATTTCTATAGCAGCTTATCTCTCAGTTATGTATTTTACCTTGAAACAATGGTTATTGGTCTCTGTCAGGAACTTGCTACCAGACTGAACATAATATAGAAGCTACACTATATTCTTACAGTGCAACGTTTTTCTTTTATAGTTTGAAATAAATGGTGTCAGGCTTTCATTAACTTTCATTTTTTGTATTGAAAGCCAAGAATAGTTCAACCTATGTGTTTTCCAGCATTGAGGAAAAGCAGTAAGAAAGCCAGAAAGGACTCTAACCTACAGCAAGCAGCCCTTCTAAAGACATCCTCTTATTTTGGGGAGGGAAGGGGGAAGGTGTTACTTATGTCAGCTATAGTTAAACTAAGAATTAAATAACGACCTTTTAAAAGGACCCTGCCTCTCACATTCATTGAAGGGAGAGTGAAATAATCACTGCTTGGCAATGTACAGCTATGGAGTCAAAGCCATATGTATAAAGATTAAACAAAATCTGGTTTCAAATGAGATGTTTGGATCTCATTGCACGTGGCCAGTACTGTATATATGGAGCTTTCAATTCATTTTCTCCTTAAAAGATCAGTCTTGTTTAAAGCTTTGGACAGAAATTTTCCTTGTCACCTTACATAGATTGTTCTACTGAACTGGGAATAAAAAGATCAATATTTAAGCCTGTAGCCTCTGCTTTCTTATACAAACAATATTTTCAACTATCATGAAGCTTTCTTTTAACATAATCACACTGACAAAACTCATAAATGGTGTATAAAGGGAAGAAAAACTCCACAATTGCTAAGATTTCATTCACAAAGATCAATGTGGGCAATGAGATGAGTGTTTGCAAGATGTTTTTAATTATCATTTCTGTATGGGACACAGTATTTATTTCTATCCTGTCTGTGATATGACAGAGAAACATGGCCTCTGCTAATCTAGGACTTGAAGTGACAGTATTTTCTTATAGGGAAAAATTATGTATTCTCCTCTCAGAATTTGAAACTCAGGTCTACGGGAAATTAAGTCACATCCTTAGGTGAGCAAACTGTTAGCACAACTGCCTTTTAAGAAGTTCTATATTCTCATTTATAAAACATGGCAGCATTTTTACATTTTAACCATTTTGTGAAGACATCTTATGAATGTATAAGCTTTCTTCCAGAAGCAGAGTGGAGTTAAGTAATTTCTTTTGTTATAATGGATGCCATTATACAAAATAGAGAAGAGTGAACACAATAATAAAAATAAACCAAAATGTACCTATTGTGCCATGAAATAAGTGTATGTGGTGTCAGAACAATTAAAAGTCTGAAATCATGTTTGAAGCAAGTAGTTACTTTAATTAATGTGTCTTAGAAGAGCTTCCAGGAAAAACAAATACAGACCTTAGTGAATAAGAAAATGTTTTCTGAGTGTTTATGTATTAATTCATTTTTTTCCATTATGTGATAATTGATGATCATTCTCCTTCGGTGAAAGCATACTAATTGTGATGCATCATAAAAGTAAGTTAAAAGCCTCCAGGCAGGCAACTGTCATTCAACACTGAGTTTGCACATATTTATCAAAAGTTTACCTGTTTTAAAGTCCGTTTTCCTTGTTTGCTTTCTTAGCCTCCTCCCTAAGGAATCTCTTGGGAGACAGCCCTGATCTGTAAATGATTGTAGCACACCCAATGTTTCTTTCTCAGTGAAAGCATTTTTGTTGGTCTATCTTTTCTTCGAGGGTGAGGAGGATGAGAAAACAAAGCCTCTCAGACACTGTTATTCTGCTCAGAAGCATAACCACTGCCATATCATGGCATGTATGGTGCATGAGGTGTTCCCTCAGCAGTACCTGCAGCTGCTTTCCCTTATCAGGGAGGATTGCCACTGAGAACTCTTGCAGGTTTGTGGCTTCTGCCTCTGTTGCTGTGGACAGTTATTAAGCAAGACCTGACTGCAGAGAAGGTGCGCGACGTGTTGGAAGGAAGCTGCAGAGCTGGGATGGCACAGAGAGTGGTTTATGAGCTGAAGTCTGTTTTTTTTTGTTCCAGACCTGGTAAACCAGGCTGTTGGATTATTCCTTCTGCTCACTCCCAGTGGCTCTTCTCACAGAAAACAAATTTATTTCTTCTTAAATCTGAGTCATTAGGGATAATATTGGTACAAACCAAACACTGACAATCTTGCTGAGCTTTGGTTTTTCTCATATAATATCATGGTCTGAAATTCTACTTTTGTGGTTAATTCAACAGAACACTTTGAGAAATGTGATTTTAGCTGAATAACTGAAAGACCCAAGTCATGAAGCACTTGATTGAAAATGCTTCTTAGAGTGCCAAACTCTTTTTCAAAATCTTATAGAAGTAGGAAAGTAGGTATGCTAGAAAAATGAAAATGGTACATAAAATTGAACTGCTGGGAGGGCATTATAGGATGAAGTAGAGAGAGGTGAATGAAACATTTAATAAATTCCTCTCTAATATTATATGAAGGGCAGAACACTTCATAAAATAAATTAAATTATAATCATGTCTCTGATATTGCTGATAAAGACTGTGGTGAAGGGTATATGGTTTGTATAAGAAGATAACATACATAAATGAATTTTAAAAGCTGTTTCATGTTACAGTCTAACCTACCTTCTTCTCTTTGAACCTCTTCCCAGTTTTCTCATGCATGAATGTTAGAACAGCAATTTTATTTATATAACATTACTTAATTTTAAGACTGATGAACTTTTACATTTTTTTAATTGCTGGCTGTTTTTACACAGTTTAAGTTCAAAATTACGGTGTTACTTTGTAACAATGAGTAGGCTTTCCTTTAAATAAGTAGAAAAAGCCTAATTTTAGTTTATCCAACTGATCACAAATAATTTTGGTTTCTTGGACCTGTTAAACAAATTTGCCTTTTTTTTTCCCACTCTGCTTGCAAGAAATCACAGAAGTTTATTAAGGTATTTGGCGTTGGGAATTTTATTAATATGAACAAGGTCATCACAGATTTTACAATGTAAGTTCATATGTTTATTACCCCATTGGATTTCACAGCAGGTTAAACTATTTTTTAATATATTTTTTCCTATATAAAAGAATATATAGGACTTTATGAATATCTCACCTGTACAGTATTTTTATATTCTTTTAGTGAGGAAACTTGGGGGAGGTGTTTGCCTTTGTCATTTAATATACTGTATCTCCTGCTGTCTACAATATATATATAATCCTTTTTTTTTTTTTTTTGCATTGCATTTTTTAAACTGGATATATATAAGTGATCAAAGAAGAGTTCCTAATTCCTTTTAGCTCTTTTTAATCTTCCTGGCAAAATGGCAATTTGTTTGCTTTCATTCTCTTTCACTGCCCTTGTTTTTATTCTCTTCTGGTTCTACCTTTCTTGTCCACATTTTCAGGTTTCTCCATGTTCCGTTCTGTGAGTGACTCACTGTAGCTTTGTCCCTGAAAGAAACGTTGCAAGGAGGATTGTGAAAAACATGTTGTCAGTCTTTGTCATAACACAGTTACTTTCCTTTTTTCTGTTGAAAAGGTATAAAGGAGTGCTTTATTGGGTTGAATAACTTGACTTGAGAAGTCTGTTTAGTAGATAAATGATTTTTTTTCTTATTTTCCTCTACATTTTGTTGAGGAAATTTTTCTGAAGAAGTTCTGAACTCAGGTTTCTTCTATCAACAAGTACTCCAATCTGAGCTCAGGGGAGATGTAAGCACATTTACATCAAATCAGTGCATTTTTAGTCCATGTTCCATTACAGCAGAAGTCCCCTTTTTAAAATATTTTGTTTTATTTGTATTTTTTTCCTTTACACTACTAGTAGCCTATATACTGTACTGTTTCTTAGCGATGTGAACATTCATTGCTACGGGACTATTGCATATGAGCCAGACTGCTCAAATAAGGAAATTATTCTAGAGTTGCACCGATTATCTATTGATTCTACAGATGACTGCCTACATTTTAGAATTTTTCATTGAAAATTGAGTTTTCAGTGACTGAAATAATTTAGGAATGCTATAAAAGCAGAGGGATGTTTTCTAAATAAAGACTTCTTGTAATATACAAGGTGATATTTATTTTATAAGATTTCACGTACTTGTAACATAAAAGAATGAGTATGCTTTGTATTGTTTACCATGATCGTCAAAGTTCTATAAGACACTATTGTAATACATAAAGCAACTACTTGCCTCTAAAAATAGAGTATAATAACAGGAATAAAGAATTTTCTAGTATCTTTGTCCTTGACCTTTATATAGCACATTGATCTGGATTAGAACACTCTCTGCCACAAGTAACATTTACCAGAAGCTACTAAAACCTTATACACCTAGGCAAAAAAACCTAATGGGAAAGACATATTGGCTGTAGCCTTCCAGAAGCACAAGTGATTATTTGTGCTGTGGTTTGGGTACTCTGTTAGAAATATATTAAACAGGCCTCATCCTGAGAAAATCTGGATTTCTAACAAATTTTACAGCTGAACACTCGTATGCCAAGTCACTACAACTTCCGAAAATTAAAAAACTTAAGAAACTATAACTCTTTTCACTGTAGAAAAGCACCTTTTTTTTTTCTGAACAGACAGGGTTTAGTTTGTTGATGTCGTTAGAATGTTCATAGAGAAATAACATGAATAACATTGTTTGAAAAGCAGGGTTCACCTAAAAAAAATAATTCTATCTGACTTGTTCTCTTCAGAAATCCTGCTGGAGAATAGCTGATATAAAATCTTAAAATGCTAGAAAAAAAATCTCCTTCAGGTCTCTGTTTATGCTTATTGGGTGAAAGCCAGCACTAAAGGCAATGGAGCTATTATTCCAGAGCTGGATCTGGCCCAGATATCTGTCCTGTTTACGCATGTGAAAGCCTATTAAACTTAGAGTGTTCACAATGATATAAATGGAGGCCAAAATATTGTTCCTTTGTGGAACTTAACTTGGACTTAATGTGAAAAATGGCTATTCTATTAATATATGGATATATCATATTCAGAAAAGACTTATTCTGGGTCTATGTTAGGACATCTGAGCACGAAATTTTATAACTGCTAAACTTCTTTAATAATGGTCTATCTGAAACTGGATAGATTAAGGCAAAGGGCATAATTAATGAGCTGAAATCACAAAGGTGTCGGCATTATAATATAGTCCTTTCTTACAGTGTACAAGTCAGAAATATAGAAAGAATTTACAGGAAAATGATAAGATGGTGAAGAAAGATTGTTAGCAACACCTTTAATTTTTGGTTCATTAGAGGAAATTCTTTATGACCACAGCGTAAGAAAGATATGGACCTGCTCGAGCAAGTCCAGAGGAGAGCCACAGAAATGATCAGGGGGTTGGAGTACCTTGCCTGTGAGGACAGGCTAAGAGAGTTGAGGTTGTCCAGCCTGAACAAGAGACGGCTCCAAGGAGACCTTGTAGCTGCCTTCCAGTACCTGAAGAGAGCCTACAGGAAAGATGAGGAGGGAGTCTTTAACAGGGAGTATAGTGATAGGACAAGCGCAACAGTTTCAAACTGAAAGAGGGAAGATTTAGGCTGGATATTAAGAAAAAATTCTTTTTTGTGAAGGTGGTTGGACACAGGAACAGGTTGCCCAGAGAAGTTGTGGATGCCCCCTCCCCGACAGTGTTAAAGACCAGGTTGGATGGGACTTTGAGGAACCTGGTCTAATGGGAGAAGTCCCTCCCCATGGCAGGGAGGTTGGAACTAGATGACCTTTAGGATCCTTTCCAACCCAACCCGTTCTATGAGTCTATGAGATAAGATTGTAAGAATGATGATCATGAAGAACAAGTCTCTGTACATTAAAAGAGGTGAGGGTTAGAGATTAGGCAGGAATTTGACAGTACAGGCCATAGTGAAAATTCAGATCCTGGAGCTGCTTTTTTGCAGAACAGTTGAAGAGCTGGATTCTTGTTCAAAGAAGAAATCAAGTTCTGTTTTAGAAATTTTCTAGTTTAGAAATGATAAGGGAAACTGCATAATTACAATAATACACACAGAAAAACAAAATTATTGTTTTTACCACTACTACGTACAGGTATATAATAGGAGGGAGGTCCAGAACTTCTTTGTTCATTCTGCACTCATTGTACAAACTTGCTTTACACATAAAATAAGAATATATTACTCCTGCCTGCACAGAGTCTACTAAAGTTCTATTTTATCTGAGCATGTTAGACTTAAGTGCCACTTGATAAAGAAAACATCTTGAAGTTTGCTTATTTGAAACACGATCAGGCAGGCTGTGAAGTCTGAATATAATCCACAAATAGAATGATATTTCTTTTCCTACCTTTATAAATATAAACCCAGGAAAGATGACAGGTTGTCTGTAGTGACATTTCTTTTGGTGGGAAGTGCTTCTCAGCCATGATATGCTTTTGCTATAAACTGCAAAAAGCCTCATGCCCTGTTGGAAGTAAATCTCTGTTTTGTTCTTTGACCTGGAACTGGCAAGATATAGATTACTGTGGCAGAAGTCCCTAAAAGGACACATCTTCCTATAACATAGACAAGACTGATGACCTCTGCTGACTTGCTGGTGGGAGCATCTGCTCTCACATCAGGGGCTTCTCATTACCTGTCCCTACACAGACCAGCAATGATTTTCAGAGGAAAGCAAACTGAGGACAAAAGTAATCCCCCTAAAATGAAGACATTAAGACTCAGTTGTGGTAATAACAGTAGATTTCAATGAGATTAGAAGGACGAAACTAATTTATAAATGAGCTGTTTTTCACCTGAAGAAATATCAATAGAGAACATACCTCAGGTTCTTTTAATCTGAAACTGGAGTTTTGCCTTTCCTCTCCTCCTTTCTCCCCTTCAGAAATATCCTTCAGGGCAAGCAAATACTTTGACTTGGAGAAAGTTCAAACATTGCTGAATACCATAAACAATCACGTTCATGTTGCTTGGGAATCTGTTCAAGACTGATTCTTGTCTGACATAATGCTGCAGTGCCTCCTGGGCATCCTGGTTTCATCCTCAGCATCCTCTTATTCTCTGCTGTGGCCTCACCATGGAAAGCAGCATGCAGCACAGAAGCTCTGGGAGATGCAGATAAGGTGAGCAGTGCTAAAAGAAGTTTCAGTTTTCCCTTCAATACTTTTCTGCTAACAAATTGCTTTCCAGAGCAATATTCAGCTAACATGTTTGTTTCTTAGGGTAGTTTTCTGAACACTTTAACACATTTGCAAATGTTTTGTTGAGTCAGAGCAACATCCATATCTTCTAAGAGCAGTCTGATAATTTTTTCTCATCATTTAAAGTTTTATATATAGTAGTATTTTCACAAAAATCTTGAAAGACTGTAATTTGTGACATTTTCTTAGTTTAAACCATTTTTGTATGTTGCATCTCACTCTGCATCGATACTGTGAAGATAAATCTATTGCAAGTGCTGAAGTACTCATCATTGCAACTGGCAATAGTGGTTATTTTTTCTTTTCAGAGAGTTACATATGACTGAGTCATTAACTTATATATGGCTCCCCAATATTTTTAATGTTTTTATTGATTTTTTAATAATAAGATTACCTAATGGATGTTTGTATGGAACTGCTTACTTTTTCTCTTTAACTTATCACGTCTAATAGGATAAAAAAAGCTGAAATCCTAAGTAATGTATTCAAATTTTCTAAAATTTGATGAATCTCTTGTTAAATTGGATATTTGAGTTTTATAGGGTCTGCTGTTTCTCTTTCAGAAGACACGAATCATACCAGGCAAGCTCCAACATACTACTTCACATATAGCAGTTTTTCAGTAGCATCTTTTCTTGACTTCTGGGTTTGATTGCACCCAGACAACGTAACCTTAAGAAAGAGGGAAGAACAGAATGGGCTGATCTTTCCAGAAACTCCTAGTTGTCTAATTTTCATAGGCCAAATGGAAATAGGATTAGCTACTTCCTTTGAAAGTTCTTGACATTCGCAGAGGTACTGGGGGAAAAAAAGTAGCTCTTGAACCGGGGGTTTGTAAGCCCACTTTGTGACTGCCTGACCACTCATTTTCTTGATGTGCCAGCTGGGAAGCATTAATCTCGATGGATAAAATGTGCCCTAAATAATAGTCTTAATATGTCTCTGGTAACATGCCACAACTTTATTTATTCACCTCTAAAAATGCCAGTTTTTGAAGACTTTTCAGATTGCTTGCCTACTTTCTGGCATGAATGTAAACCAATTTCCTCCTGCTTATTTCATTGAGAAACCTGGAATACAATTTTCTTACCTGATTTCATGATGGTTGTCAATATATTTGTAAACGGATTTTTATATAAGCCTGTGGCTTTGAAAGGCACTGAATGGGAAGTCACTTATTGATGTTTAGATGAGAAACAAATAATGTCTTCTGTGGTTGGATCCAAGGACAATGAATTTTTGGATTTACTCTATAAATGAGCATTCATAGATTGCCCAGAGATATTCAAACCCTGGCTGGCCAAGACCCTGAGTAACCTGCTGTATCTCACTCTGCTCTGAGCAAGGTGCTTAGACTAGGCAATTTCCAGAAGCCCTTCCCACCTCAACTCTTCCATTTCTGTGACTCTTTTTTCATGCCACTACCTCTCCTAGTATTCAGAGGAATATTGTACATAAAAGAACAGTCTTGCAGAGAGGAATAGATGTGTGTTAAGAAATAATGTTATTTGCAGATTTTTCCACTTCCATCTGTTTCTAAATTTTAACAAAACTAAATAATTTGTCAGTCTTTTATACTTGTAAGCTAGTTTTCCAGTAGTAATCTACTGTTGTCTATTACATAATTTATTCAGTTTATATTAATATGAACAGTTTCATTATTCAGTATAATATAAATTCCAAAGCAAGTTACTTATGAAGCAACAGGGACTCTAGAAAAATCCCACCCAAAAAATTATCATCAGCAGCTACCATTAAGATCAGTTCCTATATGTCTTCAAGGATCCATTTTTTTTCAGGAATAAAATCTTTCCTATTGGCTTAAAACAATCAATCTCACGTTGTTATTTCCTGTTTTGTTAATAGCTAAAATAGAAATATTGATATCAAAATACTTTTGGTTTTACCTTTTTTTTAGCAATGTAAAAGAAAAAATATATCTTAAGAAATTATGCCAGTTTTAAATGCAGTCTTTCTGAAAAGTGTATGTTATTGATGAAAGGCATTTGACTCATAAAGTCAAAAGCTTTTATATAATTATTATAATTAATTTGGAAGATAATTCTAATTGAACAGTTTGCAAAATCATATTTGAAGAAAGTAATGTCACAAAATAAATTGGTATACATTTATATGGTATGAACCAGCAACTACAGATGTGCAGAGCTACCAAGTATGACATGGTGTGCTGACAAAATAAATGGCTTGCCAATTTGCAGAAGACACATTGTTTTAAAAAGTATTACTACTACCCTGTCATAAATCTGTTGGTTGATATGCAAACAGGCCAAATTTCTTGGCAGTTTGGTAGTTCTGGAGATAGCTGTAAACTCTGTTTACACAAATAGCAAATACAATATTAAACAAGGAGAGTACTAGTGATGAAAAGAACACACTAACAATGTCTAATGTAGTTATAAGAAGAATATATTTTAATAATTGTATTTTAATAAATGTTATGATTCTTTGTGATCTTACATTAAAACAAAAAAAAAGATACTATCTAACTGCAAATTCCCCTGTGAGATCAAAAGAAAATCTTTATTTATTTTAATCTGAATTGTGGTTATTCTGGTGCTCTGTAGATTACTTTTTTGTGTGTGAACTGATGCCTTTTAGAAGTTTCTCCTTATATACAATTTTAATGAAAATTTGGCCAACCCCTGCCCTATACTTTCTAGTAACACAGTTGTTGTACTACACCATTATATCTGAAATTGTCATTTTCACGTTCAATTCTCTATTTCCAGTGTGAGTCCAGAGATTCAGTATTAGCTGTGGACTTCAAATTTCAGTTCAGTCACTTCTGCCCTGGCCTGCTGGCTCTCCTCCTGTATCTGCTGTTATATTTTTTACATTTTTAGAATGTTTGACATTGTCATTCTCTGTGAAGCAGAAAACCATTGAAAAGAGCTACAATAAAGGTAGGTGTCATTATTTAAAAAGCTGGACCATACCGAGAATTTTTACTATGGCTCTACATTATTGTCCTATATGGTTGTGTAAGCATTAAGCAGTAACTTGGCTCAGCAGCAGTTCTGCAGGTAGAAGCAATTGTGCCTGAGGTCTCTACACTTACACTATACGATGCTGGGAGGTTTACTTCTATCCTTGGGCTGAACATCTCCTCTAACCATATGTTTCAAACCCACTGAAAACTTCTCCTTATCTTGTATCATCACTAGTCATGAGGCACATGCTGTGCATTTGAATATAGCCAGAGGAGAGATTCTGGTTTAGTGTAATCAGAAGGAACCCTGGTTTATGTGTACCAGAGCTGCTGAGCAAACTAACGAATGGAAAATAAGAATGGTTGGGATTTCTTTTTCAATCAAAAATAAATATGTACCATCAGCTGAATACTGGTGGAGACCATCTGAGGCTTCTGCTCTGATTAATAGACTGGTGACTGGTTAATAGATCCATGGCTGAAACCTTATGAGCAGTACAATCAGTATTTTTTTTTTCAGAAGCAGTACAATTATGAGTGTGCTGCTGATAGTGGTTTGTGAACTGATTTAAAAATGCCCTCCATCAATTTTAAATGGACTTAGTAATTCTTTTTACCATATGAGTTAGAATGCTACTGCGATGGTGTTTTATTTTGTAAAGGCAGAGCTTGGTTTGCAGCTATTCAGAAAGTCAATAATCAGATTAAGGAAGAGTCATAAAATAGTGGAACATCAAGAAAACACCTTATTGTGAAGATTTGTTTACATCAAACTTTGATCCTGTACATCAAAAACAAGTGAAAAGGGGCAGATGAAGAAAGGGTGAGCTAGAACATTGGGCAATCCCGGAGAGAATATATATTTTTGTCTACATACTGCTGGAATTACACTTCAGTTTCTTTATATTTCCAACATCACTTGTCAGAACTTTCTTAGAACTATCTTCTTTTGATACTTCAAAACACAGCAAAACCCTTCATAATATACGAAACTTGCTGAAAATCTTTCTAACATAAGACACTGAAAGGGTTGAAATAGTTATTTAGGTAAGTGGAGAGGATATGTGGTTTGTTAGTACTGCTTTGACTACCAGGACAACTCCACTAAAGGGATCTGTGCTTCAAATCTGAAACTGATTAATTTTGGGCAAATCCTTTCATCTAATTGGGAGCTATCATTGTCACTTTCTCATTCCTGCCTTTTATCCAGATATTTTTTACAAACAATGTAAGAGCATGAAGCGAGTTTAAAATAAACAAAAAAATAAGGGAAAAAATGAATATTCTATTATCTGTTTTAAAAACTCTTTTCAATCTGTAACTGTAGTCAAATGTTGCCATCACTTTCAAGAGCAAGATTTTAATTTAAGTATGGTGTGAATATATCTTGCAGTATCTGATTTCCTATTTCCTCTTAGAAATTATAAGTTTACTGTGTATGATCAGATAGGAATGGGGAAACAAAAAATTAAAAGAAAGCAAAATCCCAGACAATTACAGTTACCTAAGCTTTGCCTATATATTGAGCCATTTTAAATATGAGTCAAGATGATAAAGAAATATTTCTAATTTTGAACAGCAACTATTTATTTTATATTACATATTCAACTATGTTCTTCGCAAACTATTTTCATCCAGGAGGTCTCACATTTTGCTATACACAGATAATCTTTGAGCTTCAATGTATGCCGAATCCTCCACCCTCATAAACTACACTTAGAAAGTGATAAAGCACAATTTCTGAGTCACTATGGGACAGAGTACTACTGTTAGTTTCTGTAAAATGCAGTAGATATAAAATATTTCCAATAGTAATCAGATGTAATTTTACTCTGTAGTACATATGGGTCTTAATAACTCTTCCTAAATAAATTCTCTGAGTGAGTTTATCAGAAGAAAACAATATTGCCCAGCAGGGTAATTAGAGGGAGGCTGAAGAGGTCCATAAGGTTGCATAAGTGTTATTCTTAGCACGTTGCTGATTTTAGGGCTGCTGCTAAAACAGCCCTGATGGTTTTCTCACTTGCTTTCAGTTATTCTGAAGGCCCTAGAACCATGCTGTGTTGTCCCTTATCCAGAAACAGGAAAGAATGGGACAAAAGTATGACCTCATCACATGAAAGTTCTCCTGAAGAAGTATCTTTCTTTTGAAACACGTTTCTTACTGTATTTCTAATCTGTTTTTTTTCAACATGAGTGCAAAAGGACTGCAGTGCATGGGAGAATCTGCCTATAAGATGGGTGTTCTGTGTGATCTATCAGAAAAATGGCAAAATTTACACCACCGCTTGATAATGATATCATTTATCTGCCTGCAAATGCTGATTGTTTTGCATAACGTTTGTGCTGGCTAGATGTAAGCCCAACATGTGGCACATAGACTAAGTGTGAATGGGGAATAAAGGGGAAGGTTTGAGTGGGAGAGGCACCAGAAACGACAGGCAACAAGGAAAGGGGTCTCAGCACAGCCTGTGTCATTGGCACCCACATTAGCATGTTGTCCTGATTCCAGCCAATCTACCTGCTGTTTTACAGGACAGACCAGTCTGGAGACGAAGAACAGTGAACAAACCCTGATCATTCATGGAAGTGGGACACAATGGGGACACAAGTTACTGCCAGCTCCAAGATCATCCAGAAAAGACATAACTCAAAACCTGTACGTGGTTGTTAGCCCAAGAATAGCTTGCAGAGGTGAGGAGGACTTGGCAGCTGGCTTTCCTTGTCATCTAGGGCATTGCAAAGAAACACACATCTGGACACAATTTTTGCAGAACCCAGTGACAGGCTGGACACTTGAATGCCCACCCCTGTCCAGGTGCCCAACAGCTGGACAGACATATTGAATGCCACACTTTTCTGGTGTTTGTGACTGTGAGATTGTGAAATCTAATTTATATTAGTTTTTACCTTGAATAAAACCATCTTCCCTTTCTGTAACGTCCCACACTGCAATGCTGGTGTAGCGTTGGAGCAGCATGTATCATGAGCATGCTTCCTTTCTTTATCTGTATTCTCCCTAACAGACGATCTCCAACTATGACCAGAAACTCCTCATGGTAACAATTATGGTCATGTTTCAGTTCACTCAGTCTGTACCCTTGGCATTAGAAGTAAAGTTACAATCTATGGCTGTTTCCCAGTCATGGTCTGTGATCATAATAGGATAAGGTTTAACTGGAAGCATGTCTTGTTTACTGGGAAAAAAAATACACTAGAAAAATGTTTTTCATTTTTCCTGAGACTTGTAGCACTTTCACTCAGCTTGTGTGACTACAAACAGTTTTATTTTAAGAAGGCTAAACGTGACTATCTGAATGAATGTATATTCTGAAATAACTTAGTTTACATCAATTTATTTTCTATTTGTGATTGTTTTACATTCTTTTCCACCCATGCACAAAACCAAAATATATCTGGATTTTTTTCCAGTAAAATTTAATATTTATCTAGACTTCAACAGGCTTTGCAGGCATTGCATTTTTTCAGCTAAACTTATCAATCACCTATGAAGTATTTCTTTATTTTTAGAAAACAATCTATTATTTGTTATTTATAATTAATTTAAACTATCATGGGCTGGCATTTTTTAGGCATTCTGGAAATTATCCCTCCAACTGATTTTAAAACCTCCAATCCTTGGTTCAAAACGAGGATTGTTATCTTCTGGCTTTGAATGAAACATTCAGGAAGTGTTTATTGTTCATGCTAATCCATGTTGTAGCTGACTTTGCTGTTTCTCTCATCAAACTCTTTTAACAAATAATGCCATTGTCTGAAAAAAATAAAAAAAAAGATAAAGCATCTCTTGTTATCTCGTGTCCCTCTATAATAAATGGCAATAAAGTCATTATACCATGCAAAGCTATGAATCAGTTTAACAAGCAAGTTCTATTGAAACTGCTGATTATATTTGTTGTAAGGGCATTGGTCATCTGTTTTTTCTGTAAACAAGTGTATAACTCCAGCTACTGTGCCTGTGAAGGAATTCCATGCCTCCACATTTGTTTCCCTGTCCTTTTTTTTTCTGAAATAAAGAGAGGTTTTTTATTTTTGATATGTCTGAATCACAGAAAAAATATTTTTTAAAAGTCAGCATCTTTTATAAAATGGTGAGATTCAGAATAATGGATAGTATGATACTGACTTTGCTTTCATTACTTTGGGATAGAAGACTGATGTAGAGGAGAATACAAGGATGTTACCATGTGGAAAAGAAAAGTTAGAGGTTTAGATTTTTGTTATAAGCCCTCTGGCTCTCTTCTACCAACTGTTCTGGTTTTCTCTGCACAGATAGAAGAACCATAGAAAAGCCTACTGTTAAATGTTTTTCCCTGGCTTTTCTTACTCTGTCCTTTCACCATGTATCATTCTCTGTATAGTGAACATATGGTCTTCTTCCTATGGTTCCTTGGCAGTGCACCACATTGGATTGCCAGATTGCACCGGCCAGCTTCATATGGTCAGGTTCCACACACAAGTTCTACTTTCCACTCTATTTTTGCAGTGGCTCTTCCAGATTCCTGCACAGCTATTGTGCACACAAAGGTGTATCACAGGCATTCTGCTGCTCTGTGAGTGAATAAAGTGACACTACATCACATCACAATGGATCTAAAACTCACTGCTGGGTATTTGTCAAATACTCATGATGCCTCTGTCCATGTTTTGGTGATAAGATTTTTGCACTAAATATAGAGGTATAATGCATATAAATTTATAACCACATATATAAAAATATATTTATGTGTATTTTCTAAGTTTCAATGAAACAGAAGTGATCCTTTATTTCCATTCAGGCTGAAAGTTCAGAAGACTTGAAGCTCTTTCTTTCTCTTTTTAAACTCCTCCAGTTAAAATGCTTCCTCTTTTCTCAGAACATTTCAAAAAGGGAAGGGAAGGGAAGGGAAGGGAAGGGAAGGGAAGGGAAGGGAAGGGAAGGGAAGGGGAGGGCATGCTGGCAGAGCTGTGGGG
>NW_009726710.1:48252-77031 GCF_000703405.1 Apaloderma vittatum
AAGGGAAGGGAAGGGAAGGGAAGGGAAGGGAAGGGAAGGGAAGGGAAGGGAAGGGAAGGGAAGGGAAGGGAAGGGAAGGGAAGGGAAGGGAAGGGAATTGCTTCCTGAAAGCTCTGTGGGGAAGTCTGTGTAAAAGCTCCATCTCAGCTATGGTAACAGACTGTGTGTGCCTTTGTTGGTCTGAGCTCTGCCTGTGCAGTGGCAGTTCCAAGATTTTGCTGACATATGGTGCTAACTCATGGGAATTCGATCATAATTCTGAGCCCTAGAACTGCTGCCAAGTAGCCCATGCAAGATATGAGTCTCACTTAATAGTGATGCAGGTTATCGGCTTTCCCAAGTTTATTCTATATCCTGTGAAGTTTTCTCTTTATACAGTGGATTTTCAAGATATAAATCATTGGCTAGTACTCACGTCTGCTAAGTATTCTATATCTGGACTAGATGATACATGAATAATAATTGAATTTTGTTCTTCTTGGTGCTGACGCAATATACAAAAGGGTTGTACATAGGGAAATTAAGGAGAATAAAAAGGAAATGGGAGCTTTAGAAAATGATAACGGGTGCACTTTAGCATAATATAAAGTAATTCCAAAGCGGATGCTTAGCAAATGCTGGATTTTATGGGATTCACAGCAGAAGTTGTTCTTAAAGACAGATTTGAAGAAAGGTGAGCAAACATAATGATTTTAAAACTCGAACATAAACCTAGGCTTTCAAAAAATTGCTTGTAAGAGAAAAAGCTATGTGGGAATTCACAGCTATTATGAATGAAATTGTTACAATACTGTTGGTACCTCTATGTGAAGACTAACTCCTTAGTCATAGTGTAAGAAGGACACATTGCTGTTTTGATACTCTTACAAACAGTCCAAATGAAGTGTATTTTTAACAGTTTATAAATCTACTCTGATTAACACAATTAGTTTGGACATATTTTTCTTTCTAAAAAACATAATAGTGGAAAAAAAAGGGTAGTTTTGACACTCTTGCTTTTACAGCCCTGTCAGGGAGGCTGTTAAAGGAGACATTTACAACATTCTGATGAGGAAACATTTTAGTCTTAAGATAATGAAAACTAATGAGATTTTTGTGAATGAACACAGATATTCTTTGACTGTTCATTTGGGTTTGAAGTACCATTTTTATTTTTGTTGGTTAAATGGTTTGGCCGATTGCAATAGTGGAATTTCAGTTACAGAAAATCTATATTAGTATATATATATATGTATTCTTCCCAGATACAAGAGGAATTTTGCTAGTACTGGTGCATCCAGCTATAGAGAAGGACACAGTGCTTGCTAGAAATATATGACCCAGCTCTAACTATGTTAACCCATTCATCCATGATGTGACAGATATGTTTGCAGAGGCTAATAGGAACTGCTACTCAACAAGGCTAATGAGGACGATCTGACTGTCTTATTAACATGACTAACTTTTTTTATAGTAGACATAGCTTGTGCAGATAACTGTGCATCACTGCGCTGCGTCATGCAGATGCAGCCCTTGAAAGTGCCATAGTCTTCATGGCATGAAACGCAGAGAGAGAAAAAGTGTGAATGGCATGCTATCTGGTTTCCTTTCACAGCCCCAGGTAGCAATAGATTTTTTTTTTCCTGTTTCCCCTGTTGGTTCACTTCTGTTGACTTCAATTTTTACTGTCTTGGGCAGGGACAACAGATGTAACGGTGCTGCAAAGTGGAGTAAGACGGGCTGACTGTCTTAAGGATTTGTAGGAGTTTGAGCGCAATCCTTAAAGGACCACCTGAGTGATAGCACTTAAGGGCTCACTTGTGCACACTCAAAGTATCTATAGAGCCAACAACTGTAGCTTCTCACAAGGGAGCTGTGCTGGGTCACGTGGATGGGTCGTCCTAGGCTGTCAGAGCAGCGAGCAGTATTCTTGTACTGCGTCATTTTGTAGGCTTCCTCTGTGTGCCTCCTGCATTGGTGCAGCTCTGAAATAGAGTCACTACTTGGAAAATAATGCATGTAGTTATTATTCTTTCTCTGTTATTAATATGTTTCTTTTATTTTTTCTTTTGGATGGGAAAGGAAGCAGGTATACTTGAGAAACTCTATAAACTTGACAAGGCAGTTAAAAAGAGGAAAACACAAACAAAACAGGAGACTAGATGAAAGAAAGCACAGAAGAGAATAAGGATTTTCAGAGCTTCTAGTTTCAGATCAGGCTACTGCTTGTCACCATGTTCCTTCCTGCACTATTAAACACTCAAGAGTAATATCACATTTTCAGTCTGTTCTACAGGGACTTGAGTCATGCAGCATTTGAAATCAGGTGATCAAACCTTGCTGTAGAAACATCCCAGAGCTCCACTCATTTGTTCTACTAAGGCAGCTTCAAATTAATTTGAACATTTGAACAAAATCTGCTGCAACTTCATGAAATCTCAGGACACAGAAAAACTGACAATTATAGGGTTAGCATCTGAGGACCACTCACTGGTAACTGTCCCTTGCTTTCATGTTAGGGAAATTGGTCTGTCTCACAAAGTGAATTTGTTGCTTGAGTTATTCAGACTAAATCCAACTAATTAATGTTAGTTAACTAACTAATGTTGAGTTACTGTAAATATACAGTAGGGCTCAGTAGGAGTATCCAGGAGGGACAAGGGAGCATAAAGACTTTGTCCAGATGCTTTTTGTTAAGTCGTTTACATATATGTAGGAAAGAGAAGGAAAAGGCGATAAAATTAAATGTTTATGTTGTCTTATCTGCAACCCTAGCATAGTAACTCATGTTTTATGTTCCCAAGTAGTGTTCAGGGAAGACATTAACTAGGAGGTAGGAGCAACTTCAGTCTTTGTGCTGGTAAACTTGCAATATGAAAACCATATATTGCGCTGTCATCCTACATAGCCAACATGTGAAAAGTATGTGTCTTGTAGAGCCGCAGAAGCACCATTGTCAACAAGCTAAGCTTGGGTTGATATAAATTCAGAGAAATATAACTCAGTCTGGCTCTGTCTGAATGTGATTGTTTAGGTTTTGCTATTTCTCACAAATTATTCTTTTGTGTATCCCATATACCTGCCTACTATAATTTAATTTGAGGAGAAAGATTTTTTCTTTCCTTAGAAAGATTTAGAAAGCTGGAGATTAGATATTGCCTTTTGGAGATTGTACTTAATCAAAGGGCTCTTCCTTGTCTGAAGGAGAGAGAAGTTTCTTTTTCCTTTTCAAGTTTTTGCAGTTTGAGTCGATCAGATGTTATGCTGGCGTATGATCTAACACACAGGATGTCAATAATATTGCCTATATGTCTTCAGCAGACAACAGTACCAAACTAGGATGTTTTCTCCATATAGGTGGAATAGTGCAGTGTGTTGACAGAGGGACATATGATATGTCACAGAACCACATAATGTTCAGGGTTGGAAGAGATGTCTGGAGATCGTCTAGTCCACCTCCCTACTGGAACACATTCACTTAGAACAGATTGTACAAGAGGAGGAAGAGCTAAGCCAATGGGGAGGAGAGAATGGGTCAGGTGACCCAAATGGACAAATCACAATACTCCTTCCCATGGTGCTCAGTATAAAGCGGTCCCTAAGACAAATCCTGGGCCCTTTAGTGTCTGTTCTGTTGGTTTTTCCATCTCCTATTCATCAAATTGGCATCTTCCCCCGCCTCTCTGAGTGGAAACAGCACAACTTTGACAGTAAGTTCACCTTCAGATGACATAATTTTACCGGACGGTTCACCTGTGTTTGTGCTTGTCTGCCCTTGACACTAGTCTCAGATAGGCTGAGGAACTAATTTGACTAGCTTTAGTGAAGGCTACCTCTCGGCTTCTTGCTATAGAACCAGTTATGCTACAGTCTTCATCACCATCCTTGCAGGAACACCAGGGCAATCCACAGTTCCCTGAAAGCTACCATAAATTGTTCTCACTAGTCAAAGCACTAACTATGCTAGAGATCAAATATTTGTCCTATAGTGCAGTAGTCTCTAAGTTAATTTATACTTCTTTTTTATTTTTACTTTTTTTTTCCTTTTAAAATAAAAATTGGTCTTTAATGAGAGGTTTCTGCTGTGAATCTCTTCAGTGATTCTTTTGTTAGGTTTCCAGCATAAGACAGAAGAGAGGAACATGCATTCAATTTTGTCACTGCCACTCAATATCACATTCATTCTGAATTTTGAAATTGGATGTGGAAATTATATGTTTTTCAAAAAATTTAATAGAATTTTCATTTGTATATATTCTAAGTTTTTCCAAATCTAGTCTTGAAGAAAAATGCCAAGTAGCTTCTACAGTTGTTAATGGATAACTAGTGATTGTATATATGTGCTTTAATTGGAATAAGGTAAAGGTTTCTCATCTGCAATTATTAAAATCTATAAAGGTGTCTCAGCTGCAATTATTAAAATCTATCCATTCTACTTCAAAGGTTGCTTTTAAAAGCCAATGTATAGTGATATAAACCCCTCTTTTCATTTAAAGTATTAAGAAAATGTTGTGTGTGATCGTTAACTAAATGCATCTGTGCATGAAACAGATCTTTCCTGTAGAAAAAAATCTAAATATTTTTTAGAAAATTGCTTTAAGATAGACAGAAGCACATGTAACAAAACCCAAAAACATCACCAAAGAAATCAATTAAAATTTGAACTATTAGTAGATGTTTTTACAACATTTATTTCATGTAAAGGGGATTTGTCTGTGCCTTTAATACCATGTTATGTAACAATTTGAAAAAAAACCATATCTATAAATTCATAGCTTCAACCAGCTTATTTTGTGTCTTGTGTACACAAGTGCTTGTTCTGCAGCAGTATGAAGCTTTGAAAACAAGTGTTGCATGACCAGAATACATTTGAAGGAAGCTGGTCCTTGTGTTGCGCCAGATATATTGGTGGGTAAGAGACAGACAACCCAAGTGTGACTGTAGCAGAGGCACTTTTTTCAGTCATTCTTTATCAGCAGTGCACTTCCACAAGTAAACAACTGTCTATCTAGAAAAGCTCAGCTGTTTATTAAAATACTTTGTGCAGTATAAGCCCATCTCAGATACAAGCAAACCAAATGATTTTACAAATACAAATTCACATATTCTGGTCCTGGCTCTTATACTATTCAAATCACCAGCATTTTGAAGTGCAAATGCATTAGGCTGAAATGTGTATCTTTTTCTTAATGCTACATTTTGAAGGTTATGACAATAAATACCTTTTATATGAGAGTTGAATAGAAACAAGCAAAATTTCTTTAAGAAAGTGCAACATCTGTCAATTTCTGAGCAAAGATCCAGCTCCTTAACAGGAGTTTAATACTATCTCTCCAATTGACTATAGTTACTTTCAAAGGTACCATTAAATACAACTAGTAATTTTGAGATTTATCACTATGCAACATTTCATAACATTAAAAAGGTTTATATAACAGTAGAAGATAAACTTTACTTTCTGGATGGTGCTCAGGATTGCTATAATAATGTTTATACAGAGTTTATATGTTTATTTATATGAATATATCAACAGTAATGTAGAAATATACAATATAAACTCTATAGAATGTGCACTTTAAGATGTATCTTATTATTCTTAACAGAAAGAACTGCATCTATTTGATAAGTGTATGTGGGTTTTATTTTCATAAAATCACTGATTAATTTTTTTTTCATTTTGCACCTGCTAATACTGGTGTCATTTGAGCAATTTTAATTAAACCACACACATGAACTTAGACTCAGTAATATAGCCCATTGTCTATGCTTCTGACTAACAATTACTTACTGGTTCTTTGTATGCACCTCTGTGCATACATCTGCTTCTCTTACATTTGCTATGCAAATTCTTGTTCACTCTCTTTATGTCACAGAATCTAAGCAGTCTATCATTCAGAGAATGTTATTCAAATATTCCTTTCTGAAAAGCTTTTTATTTTCAGTCTTGCTGAAGTTAAAAAGGAGTTGGTGTTTGGTAGTTATGGTAGAATATAGAAACTGCAAACAACAGAATACCATACTGCTAGGCATTATACAGGTATATGATAAGTACTGTCTTAGTCCTGAGGACTTTGTAGCTAGCTAACACACTCTCTTCCCTAGAGCACTGAACAAGAAGAATCTATTTGCAAAGGTCTTTCTACAATAGAGAGAGCTTGTTAACTTAGAGATGGCTCTTTTCCTGAAGTAAAAAGATTTATAGTCTATAACCCCCTTAGCGCTCTTACTAGCACAGAGAATATAGCCCTTCAGGCAAAATGCAGAAACTTTTATCTTATTCTTGCTATCTTCTTTCATTTTATTTCCTAACTCTTTTTGTCCTGTTTTTTTGTGTATCAATTTACTGGTGAGGATATGCAGTAAATACATAGACAACAAGGAGGGGAAACTGGTTTATTCTTTCAATTATTGGTATTTTATGTTTGTTGTTATAAAAGTATATGAATTTAAAACTTCAATAGCAAAAAAAATCACAAAACAAACAAACAAATAAAAAACAACCGAAAGGAACAAACACCATGGTTGTGCTTCTGCATCTGTACTTTTTTTTTTTAACCTATTTGAATTAATATGTCCAAAGGAGATAATAAATTCTGACTTTGGATTGGATATTCTCACCAGAACTGTCGAGCTCAGTTCCCTGAATGTGGAGAAGAGGGAGTTAACATATAGGAATGGATTTCTTAGAAGCCAAGGCACCAGTGTCATGGAACAAATGAAAGGTGTGTAGTGGATGCCTGAGGGAAGGAATGCCTGAAATCCATCTCTAACTGGACTTCACTCATCTCCATAGCATCATTGGAGAGTGGCTTGTCCCAATATGAGCAGACTGTCTTTCTCAGAGGCACAAGCTGCCTTTTAGAAATCCTGCTCACATACAGAATGTTGGGTTTTTTTTTCCTTTAAAATGTTGACTTAGACTGTTCAGTATCTAAAATATGGTGATGTGACAAAAAAAACACTCTTTCTTTGAAGAGTGCTTAAGTAAAACCGGAATTCAAAGGCCAACAGAATTTACTGCATTTCCTGCTACTCTGCCCTAGTATTTGCCTTACTTTATTCTGTTAAAACGGGATTGGAGAGGGATGGCTCTGTGATATCTCATAAGTTAAAGGAAAAAGCAATTGGGTTGCTGACTTCAGTGTTTCTCTCGGCAAGATTATTAAGATTATTATTTCTCTAGCTTCCCAAATTCTGAAAAACAAAAGGCAATTCCTGTTGCATTGTTTTCTACACAGCTTCATGTACTAAGAAAAAAAAAAACAAATAAGAAAAGGTTTTGTTACTCAGTTATGAGAAAGCTTCCTAAACGTAAGCGTACTAGATCTCAGTCCATGTTCCTAGAATAATTTAATCATTTATATAAAATGACTAAATGTGTTAGCTAAAATATACAAAGAGTGTGGGAGGCTTTATTGGTGAAATACCTTCCCTAATGGATTATGTATTCCTACTCCTTCTCAGACTCTTTTAATGGATTAAATTTGAAACCTTTCCTATACTCTTATGGCAAAATAAGTAAATATGAGGTTCTCCACCCTAGCAAGCCCAATAAACCTGGATCTTGAATGGATATTCTGGTCAGCAAGGCCTATGGAGGGACATTTCTCCACTGTGTCCTGTAACAGAAGTGATGTAATTTTCTGCTATGCTCTCTTAGTAGTCAAATAATTTAAAATGTGGGGCTCACCTGCATCCTAAAGAAGACTTGAGTGCTGAATGAAACATTACCAAGTATTAATTATTTAGCTACATAATCTGATAGATGTGTGTTATTGGTATTACATACCAAAAGTATATTTTGTAGGTTATTGATGGATCTGGATGTAAATCACATAGTTTGGGTTTTAAGGGGGAATTTTAAGGTAAAAAAAAAAAAATCATCTCTACTTATCCTCATGGAAAGAAAGCTCATAACAAGCCCACTCGTCCAACATGTAAATCTAGAGCATCAGCTCTCTGGGGCTTGCCAGGCAAAAAGCTGAAGGTTTGGGGTAAACAAGCATTCTGGTTTAGCAGCTTGCTTGGAGTGAGAAGCCAAGGGCAACAGAGCCAAGACATCTGTCTCTTGGCGACTGAACTAGGCAGAAAGGCACTCCCTGTACAACCCAAAGGATTGGTATAGTTTAAACTGTACCAGCCTAAAACAGCTGCTCTCTAAAAAAAAACCACCTTTGTTAAACAATAGAGAATTCCCTTTAGAGCTTTAAACTAACAGATGAAATGGGAGACACTTTTTAAAACTTAAGACACAACTGTGTACCAGTTACCAGTGAGACTGGAAAAGTTATTTAATTGTTCAGTTCATTATCTCCATTTAGACCTGATACAAAATCAATTACTCACATAGATTGTGTTGGATCATAGAAATCAGTATTTTGCCCAGCCTGGCAGTGTTACTGTTTTTGTATGAAGAAATCAGTACAAAACTGTGCACCTTTCTGGGAAAAAAAATAAAGCTAGAAATTATAGCAATGTTTCTGTAAATAGAGTATTTTTTTTACACTCATTGTAGCCTTCAACTCACCATTAAAATATTTTTTCAGAAGGATAACAAGCAAGTGAAAGTAGTTTAAAAGTACCTGAATTACTCTAGCAGAAAACACAACACTAAACTAATGTTCTTATTTTACACGATTGTCTGACTAATGTTTTCTAAATAACCAGAGTGGAAGCATAACTTATATTGTTTCTGAAAATGAACATTGATGGTCAACATTTCAACATCATCAAAACTTTTTATATGTGTTATTTTTCATATGGGATTTCTAGATATACAAGTTTTATCTGCTGCTGGCTGCTATTCTCCCACTTAAAAGTTTCTCAGAACAATATTTGGCAATTGGCCAGCTATGAAATGTACCACAGAGTCCATACACTCTTAAAATTATGCTTGTCTTTTTTTCTCGTAAATTTACAGTTGAGACTAATTACACATGTACTCATATATGAGAAAAGGGTCTACTCTCAATAAGTACTTAAACACGCAATTCAAACACACTTGAATTTGATTAAACTGAAAAAGACATCAACCTTTTTGGGATCTGCAGCATATTTAATATCAGAACCTCTCTTTGAGTGTACTTTCTGCATAGTTATGGACATTATTATCATGATACACAAAGTGAGATCAAACACAGAAAATTGGAAACATTTTACAACAGATGAATTATTTCTGTTTATACCAACCAGCTTTGGCTTTAAATTTTTCCTGGATCCCTGTATCGCCAAGTACATTAAAAGCCAGATGAATGCAGAGTGGGAATCAAAAGCTTGCTTGGTCTCAAATATCTTACTTTTTAATGCAGATGTATGTAGCAAATTCATTGATAATACTGGAAGAAGAGTAGAGGTGGCAAAACCCAAGCAAAGGAATGCAAACCCAAGCAAAAGCAAGGTAACATGTAAACTCATAATTCTGAAAAAAAAAAAAAAATCAGTATCAAATGCTGAAAACAAAGAAAAAGATCTTAAAAAAGGCTAAAATACTACACAGTGCATCCTGTGACTGTAGAATAGTGAACCGGGTGACAATGTGTTTAATTTCCATAAAAAAATACATTACATTAAAATTTCACTGTGTGAATACGACACATGCATTTTAACTATGCAGGAACTTCAGAGGGGAATGATGGTATGTGTGTATGATGAAAGTGTTTAGTGATGAGGAAAGATTACAAAAGTAAATAAGTGTATCTATGTTAAGTTGTGATTAGAAAAGAGAAGGTAAAAGAAAAAACGTGGCCTTCGGGATGTAAAGAGCAAAAAGAAAATCCTTATTTAATTTATAATGTAACCATAATAATACTAAATGAAATACATAAAAGTAATATATCCTGACAATTGAGAATCTAATTTTCAAAATAGTAACTCTTAAATGGAATAAAGTAATTCCTTTGCAAACTTGAATCATGTTGATGATTATTATGAATTAGAAGTAAAAGCCTGGTCCCCCTAAACCCACTGGCATAGAGCCCACTGACTTGACTGGGATCAACCTTTAACCCTCATTTTTCACTTACAGTTCTAGAGATTGGTCTTAGTATCTGTAACTGGTACTTGTGCTGCATATACTAGTAACCCCTGTATCTGTAAAACCTGCTGATAAAACTAGTGTAGTGAAGTTAATGGAATGACTCTGAACATACTTTTCTGCAAATTACACAAAGACTTATTCTTTAGTAAGAATAATAGAATGATAGAATCATTTAGGCTGGAAAGGACCTCTAAGATCATCAAGTCCAACCTAACACTTCCAAATCCACCACTAAACCATTTCTCTAAGCACCACGTCTACTTGTCTTTTAAATATCTCCAGAGGTGGCGACTCAACCATTTCCCTGGGCAGCTTGTTGCAGTGCTTAATAGCCTTTTTGGTGAAGAAATTTTTCCTAATACCCAATCTAAAGCTCCCCTGGCACAACTTGAGGCCATTTCCTCTTGTTCTATCACTTTTTACTGGGGAGAAGAGACTGACATCCACCTCTCTACGGTAACCTCCTTTCAGGTGGTTGTAAAGAGCAAGAAGGTCTCCTCTCAGCCTCATTTCCTCCAGGCTAAGAAATCCCAGTTCCTTCAGTTGCTTTTTTTTCCTTGTGTCCATTTTGTAAAATTCCACAGTGAGGCCAAATGGTACGTTATAGTTGAGAAAACCATAAAAATCCCAAAGGTTCCTGGAACAGCAGGTTCACAATCAACATTTTTATAGGAGGCTTTCAGCATATGGATAACAGCATGGGGCTTTCAGCAACAGCTTTGAGTAACACTCATTATGCTGGGTTAACGCTTGCTTGCTAACAAGTATACACATCCCATGGAAGATATTTTCCTGCACTGACACATTGCAGATTGCTTATGATTGTAATTAGTGGGAAACAATGTTCACTACCTAGTTATTGTTCTCTTTCATATTTACACTTTGATCATATTTCACCCTACCTAGAGTTGGTGTGGGATACTGCGTTTAGAGAATGCTCCTTTCCTCCAGCATTCTGCTGTTTCATTATTAATATGACTCTGAAAGTCTCACTCTGTGTTTATGTGAACAGGGTAGCAGAAACAAGAAACCCACAGAACAAGATCAGTGTTACTACAAATCACCAAAGGCACCATGCAGGCTCCGGTGTGAAGAAATCAGAGCAAGATTTTTATTGCAAGGCCATATGCTCTGTAATGCCAAGCAACATCGTGACTTTGCCATGCTGCTTGCCAGGTGCTTTAAGTGAACCTTAAAACAGCCTCCCAGGGTGAGTCTACACTCCAGACAATAAATTAATTCATTTGGAGTAGTATGCTTTTATGAGTAGTACCTGAGTCTCTCTTCTTTTCAATTTATTTTATGCAAATTAGGTCAGAGTTATATCCACCACACTGCTGAAGAGACTTGTCTTAAAGAAATTCTTTCTGTATTTTCCTATGTCAGTAGAAACCTTGGTTATTCATTGGCCAACATTCAGTGGGTAAAAGGTGAACAAAAGAAAACATACAGTAGTTTAAAGAAACTGCAACAGACTGAATTTGTGAGATGCAGAGAGCCCACAAGCCATGATGCGCAGGAATGGAGAAGGCATCCTGTGCTGCACACATCTCAGAGCTAGGCAATATTTAATTCAATCAGTACCATTCTATTTGTCTTAAGAGTCTGTTATGAGAAATGAGAAGTTGCCTTGTAAAAACGAGCAAAGTTATACTTACAGAACAAATTTATTTTTTAGCATTGCAAGATTATTTTTGTACTCTGAGTACACTCTTCTATTACCTTGAATGCTGAAACAGATATTTTTTAGGTATAGGAAATGGCAGACAATGCAGAGAAGTACAGGACTGGGTCTTTTGCAAAGCACAAGAGCTGAGTAATATTTACCTAACTACCTTCTTCTCCTTTGCATTAGTGTTATTGTAGAGATGCAGAGAGGAATTATTCCCATATCATTTAGCTCCAGGGCTATAAAGATAAATATGTCACATGTGTTAGATAAAGGAACTTCATGACATTTCTTCTGCATGTATCAAAACAGGTTTTCATAATACATCGGGAAACAAAACAAATAACTAGTGTTCTTCAAATTTCTTTTCTAGATTTAAAACAAGGGACCAAGCCAAAACAAAGACAACCTACTTTAAGTCAATAAAAGAAAAATGTGTTACTCGTTAAATCAGCTGTTGTAAATTAATCACCAAAGGTGATTCACTAAAGGCCGAGAATCTCATCTCTTTCTTGTTTTTTCTTCATATTAGATGCTAGTTAAACACTTTGTTATTATTTATGTGACAGTACTCCTTGTAGAATGCTTCTTCCATAGCTCGTTACTCTGGCTATCCACCACAGCAGTTTGACCTGTAGAGTTAAAACTCACACTGTTTCCTTAAGACTTCTTTTCCCACAACCTAAACTGAAGACAACCAAGCAGACTGACTCCTTTTATTTCTCACAGCTTTTTATTTTTGGCAATGATAATAAATGCCGAATATTGTGATCTTATGCCATGCAAAAACCTAGCAGTTTTTGAGATGTTTTGCCTTGAAGAAAAAAGAAAAGCAATCAAAGAAATACAACTGTGTTGTATTTTAGATATTTACTAATTTAATTATTTACTAACTTACAACTAACTGCTTCAAGTATTTTAAATAAAAAAATACCTTACTGTATTGAAGTATGACTTCTTCATATTTTAGGTTAGACCAGGAATCTGAAAAATATGTCTAGCCTCGATCTTTGATAGACCGTTTTTGTTTGAACTGGGTCAAGTTGCTTTACCTTTATGTACTTTAATTCTTAATATCTAAAGCAAGGATAATAGTGTTTCCTTTCTTGCACCCTCTGACTGCTTTACCTAGCTAGACCACAGTATTTTGAGGCTGAGGAATGTCACTTGTTATTTACAGAGTGCTTCACTGATGGAGCATTAGTCACTATTAAATATGTTTAGTTTTTACTTGTTACTTCTCCAAATGCCAGGCTGCTTTCCACAGAAACCTTGCCATCCATTACCGCTGCAAAGTGCAGATTGCTTTCTGCAAACTAAATCCTACAAAGGCTCTATGCCTTTGTGTGGGGCAACTTCAAAGCGAGCCAGAGCTCCCCCTACAAATGACTTTTGTTGTCTCTTTGGCGTAATCACCACAAGGACAAATGGAATTCATGGAGGTCCCAAATCTATACCCGAGGCAGCTAAATACCTTTTGAAGTGTACTTAAAACAAAACACTGGGGACATCTAAGCTTTATCTGGGGAGAACTCAGTATGGAAGGCTAATTATTTTAGTACTGGACCTGCCGTGGGAATAGTTCCATGCTACAGTGCAAACACTGCCATAGGATCTTCCAGCTATTAAGCTTCTATTATTTAAATCCAAGCCTCTGTCTAAAGCTGTAGAAAAACTCTGTATTTGCTCTGTTCTGGTTTTTTTTAAACATAATTTAAAAATCTTCATATTTTATGTAAAAGTGCCTTTTGTAGGCAAAGATCTGGTACCTCAGATAATGATAAAATATTTTTACCAAGCACAGAAAATAGTTTTTCATATAATTAGCAACTGCTTTGAACAAAATTAGATAACATCAGATGAATTTCATCTAGCTTATTTAGATATTCATCATGGCATGAAAGATTCAGCTTCTGATTGAAAATATATTCCTCTCTTCCCTGTTAGAATAACTGCATAATTAAAGGTACAATACCCATGCTTGTATTTTAAGCAGAAGATCATGGTTACCATCCTATTAAAGTACATACTGGGAAATATTCATATATCCTAGAAAAACCCCAGAGACTTCAATATTTTTGCTAAGAACACATCCTATTTTTGGAGGTTTTAATAGCCCTGGAGAACATTTCTGCTCTTAGATAGCTGAGTGGGTTTTCAGAAAGTTCCTTGAGGTGAGGCACAGAATGACAATACTGGTGATTCACAGGGGAAACAGTTGATTTACAAATATAACCCACATTTTAACACTAAGATATGTCTTGTTTATAGATAGGTTTTCAGCAAAGATGAATCTGTGAATTTTAAATGTTTCAGGAAAACAAAATAGTAAAGAGCACCTATCGTGCTACTTGGTTTCTTTGTTGTTTTTTTTTAATTGAAACAAAGCTAAACTCTATTTGTTTACAACCTGCTCATTAATACATATTGTTAAAGAAAATAATTACAAACTACCATTAAAAAAGGAGCCTTAGCTTTGCCTGCAGTGTTTTTAATGAATGTTAAGAATCCGGCACAAAACTAAAAGGCGACTGTTCTTAAAATACAAATTTTTAATGGAAATTTGCCAGTGAAGTAGTGTAGCGCACTAACCCTGATGTCTTAAAATTGTATACAACATGCAAATGTTAAGTTCTTCTGGCTCTTAATGTCTAAAGATTCCTGGAATGGTTTGTGTTGTTCTTATTGGTTCTCAGTATAAGGGCATATTTGGCTGCCTACCACTGTAACACATGAGAGGCCTGAGAAGAGTGTCACCAGCTTTTCCTTTTCTTATAAGAAAGACATCTTGGCCTTTTATAGCAGCTTAGGCTTAGCGCCATAGGGAAAACTGAGTCCTTTTACAGGAAATCAGTGACTCTTCTTCCATTTGGGCAATTCTGAGGAGTAACATCTCATGTTATCTCGTGCAAATATGCACTGTCAAGCCTGTCAAAACTACATCTGTGGTGTTACAGATTTATTTTAATCTAACCATTTACTTAGGCAAAGTAGCACTAACTAATGTTTCTCATCACCAACACATTACTAAGCATTGTACAAAAATAATCTATTATTCCTTATAATGCCCCCCTTGAAGACAGTTAATTTTGAACACAGAGGACTGACTCATTGTACAAAGTCCAATTACCTAAATGTCCTGCTTGATATGCTAAATTTTAATCCTTTGATTTGAATTACCCTGAGGGTTAGGGAAATGTGTTTCAGTAATGCAACTTTTTCACTGAAGAATTAGGCCAATTGGAATGGAGGTTTCATGTAGGCCACCTCTGTTCACACTGTAAGTCTTCTTCTGTCTATATTTTTCCATTTTTGGATTGGATTATACTGCTTTAGAGATGTTCCTTACATTCCCTGATGATGTAATAGTCAAACAGTTAAAGGAATTTCATTCATTCCAAATGGCTGTGTAAGTGCACTTCAAAAATACTTTTCTGTGTGATAAAAATAAATACTTGTTTCTGTTACAAAATAATTCTGGATTGGTTTAAAAAATGAACTTTTCAGGTCACTCACTATGAAGTTACCTGGCTTGTCTTACTGTTTTTCCTTTCTTTTTATTTTTCTCCTGCCTTAAGCTAGCTCTCTTGGATAAATTCATGTCTCTCTGATAATGGAGCAAAGGACTTCAAATCAGCATTAGCATAACTTATCCACTTAAGTGGGTTTAAATTCTTAAGCAATTTATGGTTGCTTGAAAGTAATATATATTAAAATGAAAGAGTGAATATGTGAGAATTTTAGGTAACTTCTGAAAAGCCAAATTGAAGCTAAGTTACAAACGACAAAATGGAAAGCTGATATGAGAAAGGTCTGATCTCTTCTGAAAATTTTAGTTTAACACTGAAGGGCACAGCACATAGATGTTGTGTGAATTATTTTTATAGCTGGGGGTTGTTTCTAGTCTGCATTTGTAATGTCTGCTGAGTGTTGAGCCAGGGAATTTATTTAATGTAAGTTGCTGTCAATTAACATATATTTTCAATTACTGATTCACATATTGGGAAAAAATAAAAAGGCAAACAATTAGAAAAACATTTAAGATAACACTTTTCATCCCCTTTTCCATGTGTCAGCTTCACTTGTTCACCACATGTTACTCTTCATCCCTCCCAATTCTCTTAGTGAGGGAATGGACAGTGTAGGAGGTTGGGGTCCATGTGTGATGGTTTGTTTCTTCCATTCCTGGCTTCTTACACATTTTTTTCCATTGATCCTTGCTTTTTCTTCTGCCCTGTTCCAGCATGGGTCCTCCAGGGGCTGCAGTCCCCCAGTGATGGTGCAGTTTTTTTCCAGGACCTTGTCTCCACCTGTTTCCCCACAACATCCCGTTCCACATCTCTCCTTTGTGTCTCCCCATGTGTGTCCACCGACATTTCTGAAAAAAATTTTGAGCAGACACACCATCTGTTTCCCTGGTTAGTCACAGTTTGATGTGCAGCGGGTCATTCCATCCACGAGAGAGATGGCTCGATGTGGTACAGCAGAGAACACAACCTCCTCCCACACATAGAATCATAGAACAATTCAGGTTGGAAAAGACCCTTGGGATCATCAAGTCCAACCATTGACTCTACACTACAAGGTCATCCCTAAACCATATCACCCAACACACCATCTAAACGACACTTGAACACATCCAGGGATGGCGACTCAACCACCTCCCTAGGCAGTCTATTCCAGTGTCTGACCGCTCTTTCCGTGAAGAATTTCTTCCTAATGTCCAGCCTAAACTTGCCCTGTTGCATGATTCTTGGCAGCCCACTGCTGCCAAACTCTGCCAGTTATGCCTAATACATTTCACCTCTTGCTTCTGCAAAACACTGTGTGACTGTATATCCATTGTAAAGTCTACTTTTAACATCATCATGGCCCTAGTATGCATACATTACAAACTTTGTCCTTCCATTTACATAACAGGGTCATGTTATTGTAAGACCATGTGCATACATTCACTAAAACTCCATCTGTCCCACCTCCAGAGAATGTTGTCAAGACTGACATAAAAAAAAAAAAATCACATATCACTTATCTGTTACAAACTTTACCCTTTGCCCCTGCAAACCACAAAACTGAAAATGTTACAACAGTCTGAACATCTGTCCATTACAATCTCCACTCTTTGTTTCTACAGGCTAGATTATTTAGTTTAACGTTATAATAATATGACCTTGAACTAAAAATTTCAGATCTTTTCCCAGCCCAACATACAGCCAAAAACATTACAGGAGCTTGAATATTCACTTGTTACAAAGTTAAATCTTTTTTTGATCCATGAGATTATCATCTCCTTTGCTGGAACACCAGGATCTGGCCATTGTTTATCAAGTCCCTCCATCAGCAGATCCCAAAGACCTCTTGCCTTGCACAGGGCTCCAAACTCCCCAGAGCAAAGTTCTCTCAAGCTGTCAGGTAGAATCCAGTGCCTCTGGTTTCCCAGCATGTCCACAGCCATTGCATGGGCATCTCCTTTGGGCAGTGACTGTAAGCAACCCACATTTCATTAATTTCACCAGGAATAAAGGATCACTGGCATGATGTTTTGTATGTAAATTTAAATTTGAAGCTTCCTATGATACTCCCTCTGAAAATACTGTGTGGTAGAATTATTTTAGGCCCAGAGGCATTTATATTTCCTACTACAAACTGGGAAAGAGAAAAGGGGAGGAATTAGTTAATAGACAAGCAGCTTCAAAATCAAGTTTCAGCTTCAAATCTCAGGCTCTAGGTAAAGAGAAGCATATTAATGATGCATTACCACTTTTAATTAGATTTTTTTAATACTAAACTGAAATTAAAAAGAGAGAGAATTGTCAGTTTTAGCTTATCAGTAACTTTAACTATAAAGCATAGAGTAGCATTCAGCCATTAAACCCCCTGTTTGGGATAGGCATTACTGATGCCTTAATTAAAAAAATCCTGACATATGTAGGGTTGAAAACAAAGTGGCTAGATGATTGCAAAAGAAAATACCCTCATCTTCACTTGGAATCTTCACTTGGAAGATCTACCAAATAGAAAATGAAAAAGTCTTGAAAAAAAATGCAATGTTTTGCAAAGTTGCCTTTGGTTTGTGTATTGCAATATATCTTTACAAAGCAGTAGCGTCTAAATGGGCTAGAAAAATACTTGGTTTTATTTACTCCCAAGCTCTACCACATAGTTTACACCAGAGGACATTGTCCGTTCATGAAAGAAAAAATGAATGCTAGAAACTTCTAGTTTAATGTTTAGCAGATATTTTCACAGAAATTGATTACTGAGGAGATTGCTGAGTAACTTAACAAAAAAAATTCAACATTGATGCTTCCAGAGTAAGAATAAGGTATCTTTGTCACCTAAAACCCACATGAAATAACATTAACTTGGCAGCTTCAGAAAATAGTTTGAAGATAACAGTATTAAGTGAAAGGCTAGAAACTCACCTCTTTGGTGAGTGTTAGATATGAGCCATCCCATGCATTCACCTCAGCTGCACACCTCACATGCTCCAAACTCTAGAGGGTACCAGGTCACAGTGATAACAGAGGTGCTGGCTGTGTTTGCTCCACCACAATCCCATGCTATGGCGTTTTCTGCAACATGATCTCCAGAGCTATAGCTCACCCTGACAGGACTTTGTTTTACATAGAGTGAAGAAGTAAATTTACCTCCCCTTAAACTCTTGTCTTTGAAATCATATTTAGGAACTTCCTTCTGAAAAAAAAAGTACCTTGATTTTTCTAGAATAAGAGAGGGTACTCACATATCAGGAAGAGTTTCCATCCACTTTAATACATTGAGGAGGACTATTTTTTAATCCTCTTTATTTTTTTCCTGAGTGTGCACACAAGTCCTGGTTTTTGGTGTTTTTTTTTTCCTAACCTGCTTCAAAGTCCTATTTATTTATGTCACTCCTAGTCAATGGACAGCATTGCAAATAGCTGATAAATTTTAATATGTGAACTATATTGATAGTGAAATAAGATTGAGAAAGGCTAAAATGCAGAAGTCACAGACAAACCTGGTGACAAGTCAGCAGCAGAAGGAATATTCTATTCTGTCAGTTTAAACAAGGTAAAGGATCTAGAAATTAATCTAGTGGGATCATCTATCAGTGACAGGAATAGGAAACAAGGGAGAAATAAACAGTTTGCAGTGACTGAAGCTAAAAATAGGACACCATAGTTTAACTAAATTTCAAGAGAATTTCCTTTTATAATGAGGAATTTTTTTTTTATTTTAGTCACTTGGAAACTGCTATAGATAGCTGAACTGATTTGGAAAAATAATCACTACTGAATGAAAGCTTAAAATTGGAAAAGACTTGAGAAGCCACTTCTTGCTCCACTGACCTCCAACTAATATTTTTGCCCTCTCTGTTGGAGTGCCAAACCCATACCCCTCATTTGACAGACCTGTGATGATAGTCCTGAAAATGTACATGTTCAGACACTTCTAGCTTTTGACCGTGGTCAGTGGAAAGCCTTCTCTTACAAGAAATGTATCTCAAAGGAAATAAATATAAAGGTTTTTAGGATGTTAAAGTAAAAGCTGAGGACATTGACTATCTTGCTAAGAAAAGGAAAGTTTCAGCTCTTCTCAAATTTTGGCATTACCTTAGTTAAATGATTTTTTTTGTTGTTAAAAATAGACAGAAGAAACCCAATGATTTAAAATCAAATAAAAATCGATTATGCTATACAATGACTGTATATTATTATCTATAAAAATATATTCCCTAGATGGCATTTATATATTGCACATTTTATTACCAAAATGCTTCAGTGATATCAAGAAATTTATCATGTTCTTCTGCAATAAATATATTTTATTAATATGCTATTGATGCAGAAAGAGAAAGAAGGAAGTCGACATTGTCAGCTGCAGCATCTTATCCAGCACACTTCAATGCAGATAATTGAATTTATACTGCAGATTTACTGAATATCTGAACATCCACAGCTTAATCTTAGGTTAATGGCTACAGACGTTCAGAACTACAGGAAATCAAAAGTATCTCAGGTTCATGCTCTAATTCAGAATCTTCTTATAATTACTTTTTTTTCTGGGTGATTTACATTAGGTGAAAAATGTCATCCAAATTAGAATACTGGCTTGATTTCATGTGTGCTGAAATCATGTAGAACCTGTTATGTAAAAAAAGAAATATATTATCATTATATACTCATGATAAATCTGAATTACTCTGAAATTCACATTTCTTAAAATGTTTCATAGAATAAATGTTGTCCTTTGCACCTGCGTAGACCTTTCTCTGCCTCATAATCTAAGAGCTGGCTAGGTGAAAATACAGTTAAATGCCTGTTGTTAAAAATGAGTAGAAAGTAACTAATTAAAAATGTAACAAAAAGAGACAAGAGCACTTCATGTACCTATTAGAGCTAATTCACAAAGTATAAACACATCTCATTTTTAAAAAAACTTAATTTCTATGATTATATCATCACCTATCATTTGACATCTACTTTTTATATATTGATGATTTATAGATAAATAGTATTCCTGTTCCTGTTTTTAAGGGGAAGGAGTTGATCTTAACTCTTGCCTCTAAAAAGTCAGTTGTAGCCACATCTTTCTAGGAGGATGATTTTGATGAGTCTTCCATCTCTGTAGATTGTGATGGGACTCGAGAGACAACAGTACCAATATACTCTCATAGACCATAATCAGGCACAACCAGACTTCTCCTAAAAGATCCATACTGCCATGAAAATGCTGCTTTAAAAAAACATAAATAAAAAAAAACAACTGGTGTCTGTAAAACAGTAGAAGAATTTGAGATTTGCATGAGAGTATTACTCATTTTGCAGTCTTGCATGAATTTCAAAGGCTGTTATTTTCCATGAAGGTTTATAGTTTTGCACTGCAGATAATTACATGGACTTGTGGCTTACTGGGTTATACAGGCAATTTTGGACTTAAGTCTACTCCAGGGCTCACATATAAATTAGATACTTGATTGTGAAGGTTAAAGATTTTGATTAATAGGTGGTTAAAAGGGGCTTTGCTTCACAAGATTAATAGTACTGGCGAACTATTCTGAAAGAGCTGCATGTTAATATTTGTTCATCCGTATTGTTGTGGAGTGGTTACAGGCAGTATTTTTTTAAAAGTTACTCTCCCTGTTTACCCTCAGATTTGTGCTGTTCTTTATTCAGATGCGACCCCACCTCAGCATAACTGTCCATGTCATTGCTCGCTGGTCTAGTTCTATCAAAATGATAGTATTTTAAAGCCAAACCAGAACATCTATACTGTTAAAATATTCACAGTAGCTGTATGAATCAATTTGATGGAACTGGCAGAGGGTGTGACTGTATATACATGATTATTTTGGCAAAGCAATAGATTTTTCTCTTATTATAGGAGGAGAACAAGGATAGGAAGAGCTTAGGAAAATAGTCTCCTGATCCAGCTCAATTGCAATTACAAGAATATCTCTACCCACACCTCCAATTCCTGCTCAGGGACTTGTTACAAGAAGTATGCTTATATGCCCTTGAGGAGTTGTACTGTTTAAGTGCAGTCTCCTTTTTCTGTGACTCCCACTCATGCTTGAACAGGTCTTCAGAAAAGTTTCGTTCTAAAGCACCTACATATTCACCTCAGTAGGTAGGCTGCCTTGCATATGTGTAATACACACATAAACTTACGAGAAGCAGATTCTTCTGTTGTTTAGATTGTCTTTGATAGCTAAGGGGCAAATGAAAGTACTGCAAGGATAATCATAGCAATTAAGTCAGCCAAGAAGCAAATTTATTTTCATCAGATGTTTGGTTTTGTTGTTTTCATTTTTTTTAAAGTGGCTGTGTATTCTAAATTTGTACGTAGTAATCTTGGCAAATGAGCTCATCGTAAAAGTACCGAATGTCATTACGAGGGCAGTGGGACAAGGCATTTGTCTGGGGTCACTGAATGATCAGTGTTCATGTGAGGCTGGAAACCTGTCAGTCTGCAGAACAAAAGCTTGCAGGAGTGAGAACTGAGTAACAGCCATTACAGAAATGCAAGGAGACAGTGAGGCACAGGGAGAGGTTTACCTTAGGGGGCTGAATGACTGCAAAAACCTCTCAGATGTGCTAAATGCCCTTTTGTCTGCCTTGTCCCATATATTTTGTAAATCAGTCTTAAAAGGGTTAATATTTCTGCAACCTCTTTTCTAGTATTTGCCATGTGAATAGTAACAGCTAGCATACAAATATTAAACTAGCTGGTATGAGTTTATTACAATGCACTGAAAAACTTCTAAAGAAATGTGTTTTGATTCATTCTTACTGCATAACTCCACGCGATTCCTGTCAAAACTTGGTGTGAATTTGCAAGCAACATACATTTTTCTCCAATGGAATATTTGAAATGAAAAGAATTTACTTTTTGTTCTCACTGTAGTATGTCAAATCTTTCTGTGGTAGTAGTTTGGTAGGTAGGTAAAGAGCTAGAGGTTTCAAACATAATAAAACAGTAGGTCAGATATTAATTATCAGAAAAATGATTCACTGCCAGTAATAATGACACATGAACTTGTGCCTCCAGGGTCACAAACTGTACGTAGTTTCCTCTTTCTAGTTCAAAGCTCTGGAGAATCTTAGTTTTAGCTGGCCTTAGCTCTTTATTCTTGGGATCTCAGTATTCTAACAAAATAAAATTTAGGGCACGAATGGAAGTAAATTGGTGTAATTCTGGACAAGTTTCATTGGATGCAAGATATTGTGAATGATTTATCAAGAATCAATAAAACTATACCTGGCAGAAAATGCTATCGGAGTTGAACAAAAATCTTAAGTAATTACACTTATTAGAAGATGTCAGAACGAACAATTGTGTTGTTCTGTAAATGGACTTTTCTCATCTCCCTGACATTTAAGTAACCATCAGAAATAGTTCTCATGTAGATTTAAGCTGTCTTTTCTGATATTAGCATTCAGTGTTGTTCTGTACTTTCTGTCTATACTGTCTATAACAAAGCTCAGTCTACAAAAATACTTAAGTGTAATTACATATTTTACTGCTTTCTTTATGAGTAGAGCAGGCTTAAGAATAATTTTTCCTCTTTGTGATAGTGTTTAAGTTTCAAAATTTTTTTATTTATTCTTTTTTTTTAATTTTCTTTCAGTCTTTTGTTCTTTTCTCTGTGTTTCTGACTTGGAGGTGCATGACTTCACACATATTTCCCTTACAATTTTCTCTGTATGTATGCATTTCTGCAAAATATTTGGGCTTTATTGAAATGGCAAAATGCCTGAGAATAAGACCAGGCTAGTTCTGACTGGGAAATCCTGACCTCAAAATCTAACCATACATATTTTATAAAAGGACCTCACATGGATATTATACCAAACTGTGAAATACACACCCAAATATGCATGATTGTAATACCTAGTAGGATATGAAAATTTACAAAAGTAGATAAAATTCAGTCTTTGAAAAATCTATTTGTAATTTCTTTTTCTTTTTTTTTTTAAGTTGACTTGGGGAGATTCTCAGAAAGCTGTAATTACTCTAATGCCAAAGACAGTCTGGAGTAAAAATGATAAGATATACTATTAAATTAAATGCATAGTTCCACTAAAATTCTAATGACATAAAACTATGTAACACTAGACTAAAAATAACCTTTATTATTGTTCATAATATTTTACACATATTGGCTCTGTATGGATACAGTGGTAAGGATGACGCTAAAGAATTAATTTGTTTTTAGGAAGTACTTTTTTCACTTTAATGTCAAAACCTTGATGTTACACTAATAAAAATAATTATCTATTTGAGAACACTTAAATATTTGTGACTAATTATTGTGTTGGTTTAATGAATAGTATACCTATGTACTGGTATCTCCATGGTAAAGCACTTTTGCAAAGATGATGATGGAAGTGTTGTTAAATTATCTCTATGAAAGGTTGAACTAAAAATGTTATCTATTCTATGTTCTATGAACTGATATTTAAAATAAGAACTATTTTAGTTTTGGGGTTTTTTTTAGTTTCATTTGTCTTAGCAGAGAACACTTCTTGCCTGCTTAGTATAAGTTTAGATATCTTTAAAAGCAGTGATTCAATAAGAGAGGAAACATTAATGCTCAAGTGCTCCTAAGTCCATTGAAAGAAAAATGTTCTGTACTGCTCAAATAGGGGCTTCTGTCTGGGTCTCTCTCAAAGTCTTGTGAACTTCATGTAGTTACTTCAATTGCCTTTTCAGGATGTAAATTAATGAAAAGGAACAAATTAAAAATGAGAGATTTTGACTGTAATTATTTTAACATGTGATTTTCAAAATTATCCTGTTGAAGAATTAACATAAATCTACTTTGATTATGTGAGAGGGTAGACAAACTCTGAAACTAAAAAGGATATAAATTGTAGTTTAACCTTTTATAAGTTTGAAAGAGAGCTTTCCAATTCTTCTATATTGTAACTTCAACCTTCAGTCTTGTAAAGAGAATCGGAAGGCAAAAGAGGCTGAGATTTGTCATAATGCTTCCAGATCCAAAAAAAATTTCTATTTTATAAATCTTGCAACAAGTTTTGCCTTTACTCATGGATATTGGATTTAGTAGTTTAGGCTGGTTTAGTAATTTATATACATTTCCAAAATAGCAGTGGAACCCTGAACATTAATACATATCTAGTATTACTACCTCAAACTTTTTCCCCCCTCCTATATAGGTGCTGTATCATTACAGTAAATTTATTTACAAACCTAAGGACCTATATGCATATGTGATCTGTTTAATTTAGCATTTTTATATCCTTCAATATTAAATAACAAATAAGAAAATTATTATCAATTCATGCTTGGAAGTTCTTCAAAAACAGCTTTGCATAAAAATCATAGTTGCACTAGTGTAATCCTCCTTAGGAGGAGGATAATTTGCAATGAAATGTTAAAAATACTGTGACTGTACATTTTTGAGACCTACACAACATAGGGGATGGCCTGAAAGAAATACTTATGGCCTGAGCTGGCAACACTGTAATATTTATTGTCAAATTTTATAATTACATAGAACGTAGATACTTTGACTCCCATGCTACTTTTGGTTTTGTCAGACTGGACTGTCTTGAAGTCTGTTTTGGGCTTCCCAGTTCAAGGGAGACAGATCTGGAAAGAGTCCAACAGAGAGCTATGAGGATGATTTAGGGACTTGATCATCTCTCCTGTGAAGACAGACTGAGAGAACTGGGGCTGTTTGGTCTTGAAAGGAGAGGGCTGAGAGGAGATCTTATTTTATATAAATAACTGAGGAGTGGGTGGCAAGAAGAAGGAGACAGTCTCTTCACAGTGATGCCCAGTAACAGGAAAAGGAATAATGGTTAGGAGCTAGAACATAGGAATTTTCAGCTCAACATGAGGAGAAACTTCTTTACAGTGAGGGTGATAGAGAACCAGAACCGGCTGTTTGTTTGTGGGTTGTTTTTATTATTAATGCATAGAAATCTTCTAATTGTCAATCAGGAAATTATTTGTAGCAAAGAACTTAGAATAAAAAAATTATGTTTTACAATGACTTTAGTAAAAGCCTCATTTCATTTTTCTCTATCTCTGCCCTCCACCAGTGAAAAGTGCAACATAAAATTCCTTAGGCATTGAAGCCTTTGACTGTAGGGAATGGCTTTGAATAGTTAGACCTTCTAGAGCTCTGGAATAGCAGAAGCACAGCCTGTCACTGGGTTTGGACCTCTAAAGCTACACTCTTTGTGTTGAGTGCCTTCCTGTTTCCACATCAGTATTTTGATAGATTTAGGGTCCATGTGGAGACACTACCCTATATTCTACTCCTGAAAGCTTTAAAGCTTGGTTTCTCAGACTTGTGTTTTTAACCTGATCTCAGAGACGTTCTCACCAGAGCACATACAAACTTGAATAAACATACCTAGAGGAGGTACCTTTTAGTCATCTTACCGCAGCTTTTCAGTTTCTCTGAGGTAAAAAGGAGCATGGGATATTTCACAAATTTTTTGCACACCAAAATTGATACTGTCTTTGAACTGACCCTTCCCAAAGATGTACTGTGAAGAACTCTGTTCGACAGCATTTAATGCTTATAGAACTCCATTCCTTATTTCTTACCCAGACATCTGTGTCAGGGGACTGGCAAGGCTTTCACAGTTCTTATTCTGAAGGGCAAATTACACCCACAGCAATTTATTAGTACTTACTAAATTCCAATCTCTTTATTTCCTCCTCTGTTAAAATAAATTTTGTAATAATGATTTTTTTTTCTTCCATAATTTCATTTCTTTTCAGAGGTTTATTAGTGCACAGCTTCAGAAGGCTTATCTCCCTTGCATTCTCTTTGACATCTTCCTAATATATCTTTAAGCTAGTTTAATGCTCTGCCTGCCTGCTATTCTCAATACACTTATTATCAATGATAGATGTAATAGAAGAAGTGTTACTTTTGAAAAATGGCTGGACATTTTGTTACTGTCATCTCTCTGAGAAATAGGAGTTTGTTTAATGCATATGAAAAATACCAGCAGAAATAAAAGATCAAAAGGGATAAAAAAATCAAAGCAATTTTTCTTCTTTTCAGATGCCAGATTGAGACTCGTCAGGGTAGTTTAAACAATGATTTATTAGTCCTTTGTGATTAGAGAAGTTTGTATGTTATTAAGCAGAAAGTTCTTATTCTAAAAATAAAAGGGTAATAGCAACTTTGCTAATTATTCTTGAAGTTTATATGTTAATGTGTTTCTACATGGTATTTTGTTTCATAGCTGTCCCTGCTTCCATGTACCCTGATGTAGTAACTGTAGTCTTAACAAGAGAGTAAATTAAATTGTAAATATAGTAAAAAATCTCATCTGTTAATGAGAAGAAATGCATTTTCAGCATAATAACATGTCAAAGTTTAAGGCTGGCCACTAAACTTTGTCAGATGCTCTCTGTCTTGCCCCACCAATCGCCCAGGGGAGGATAACAGGAGAACCAGGGAGATAGTACCTCAAGTTCTATGTGCAGTTTTGGGCCCCTCACTTCAAGAAAGATACTGAGGTGCTGGAGTGGGTCCAGAGGAGTACAACGGGGCTTGTGAAGGGACTAGAGGGAAGCTCTTATGAGGAGAGGCTGAGGGAGCTGGGGGTGTTTAGCCTGGAGAAGAGGAGACTCAGGGGGGACTTTATCACTATCTACAACTGTCTGAAGGGAGATTGTAGTCAGGTAAAGGTCGGGCTCTTCTCCCTGGCAGCTAGTGACAGGATGAGAAGACATGGCCTGAAACTGCATCAGGGGAGGTTTAGGTTGGATCTCAGGAAGCACTTCCTCACGGAGAGGATGATCAGGCACTGGGATGCACTGCCCAGGGAAGTAGTGGAGTCATCGTCCCTGGAGGTGTTTAAGAAAAGGCTGTATGTGGCACTTACTGCCATGGTCTAGCCGATGTGATGGTGTTGGGTCAGAGGCTGGAGTTAAGGAGTTTTCCACCCTCAACAATTCTGTGATTCTGTGAAGGCTGACAAAAAAAAAAAAAATACTAACAGTAACAATGAACATGTCAAACTGTATACAAATATGCTTAAAGATACAGGAGACTATGTTAATACAGGACACACAACTTCCGAATGATAACTAAGTCCCAAGTAGAAAAATAAAAAAGTCGCAGACTAGACTTGGCTGCACATGGGAATGCCTGAGCACAAAGTCCCAATGACAGGCCAAAAGAAACAAAAACATAGCTGTGCCTCTTCCACCTGGGCTGGGGGAAGGTAAGGAAAGACAACTTGTTCCGTTCAATGATGCTCCTCTGCAGTGTGGAAACAAGGGGCAGGAATACCCCACAGCAATCCTTCCAGCACACCAAACACAAAACCACCTATAGCACTTCTTAAGTGGCTTTATATACTGAGCATCATGTGAAGGAACACCATGATTGGTCAATTTGGGTCACCTGACCTATTCTCTCCTCCCCATAGCCACAGCAGCTCCTCCTTCTCCATTGTGATTGCAATGTGTGCCAGGCAGCCTCAGATAACTTTTATCCTGGTGTTTTCAAGCCAGGAAAAGCAAAAATGCTGCTTTGCCATATTGTTTTCTATTTCATTTTTTTTTTTATCTGTAATCGTCAGACTAGGTTTAGTTCCTGGGAAAATCTCCTGCAAGGACAAGAAAACTTTCACTGCATATGGCAAACTGAGGTATCTGTTTAAGTATGGAGTACACAGAGCTCTACAACCTGAATTTTGTAATGTTATTAACCCAGGAGTGGTTCTCGCATGGTTTTTGGTTTTGCAACTTTTCTTGGTTATTTCTGTCTCATGATGCTAAAGCGTGAGAGAGTGCCTGAAACCATTAAAATGGTAGAAAATACTAATTAATAACATTCAGCTGAAAAACTAATTAGACAGTGACTATTGTAGATGAGCTGAAGACTAGTAGAACCAGAAAGTTTCTTTTCATTTGGACTTATTATCAAAGATGAAATAGAGGAAAAATCAAGAACAAGAAAATGGGCAGGAACCACCCCCACATTCCAGTCAATTATTTCTCCTATGTTCTTTTTCTCAGTATACCTTCTACTTCACAAAAGCTTGCTTTTCTAGTGATATCTGTTGGCCTAATAATTTTTCTCTGGAAAAGTTATCTTATTAAAGTATTTGTCACTGGCTATTTCTACAAGTAGAGAGCAGATTAATTAAAAATATGCTGCAAATTGAGAGAAATTTGTTAGTGAATTTGTACTGGTTCACTGTTTTTTGTTATCATTGTTAAGTAGGAGCTAGTCACCAATTTTCACTGAATTTTGAATTGCTGTGTTTGCAGTTCATGTGTTAAGAACTTTCTGAAATGACAAGAAGAGATTCAAAAAGCAGAACAAGATCTCTGTCTCTGCAGACTGAACATCTCAGTAATTATTGGAGAAACCACAGGGCCAGAACCTTAGCAGCTGTAAATCAGTAAAACTTCACTGAGCCAAACAGAACTACCTTAATTTACAGAAGCTGAAAATTAAAATATGATTTTAGGAGTTTTTTGGGGTTTTTTTGCAAGACACACTGTCTAATAGCAAGTGCAAAGTACTTTCTACAGTTTAAGCCATTTGTGAGGAATGAGACAGACTGTCTAGGTGTCGTGGGTTAGGGCTGGGCCGGCC
>NW_009726711.1:0-9258 GCF_000703405.1 Apaloderma vittatum
TGCGCTGCTCGGGGGAAGGAGGTGGAGAAATTGGGATTGATATTGAGCCTGGGAAGAAGGGAGGGATGGAGGGAAGGTGTTCTGCTTTTAAGGTCTGTTTGTTTTTCTTATTTCTCACAACTCTTCTCTGATATGTTCTTTCAACAAACCTGACTAATTTCCCCAAAATCAAGTCTGTTTTGCCCGCGTTGGTAAATGAAAGTGATCTCCCTGTCCTTATCTCAAACGTTGAGCCCTTTGATTTATTTTCTCCCCCTGTCTAGTGAAGAAGGGGGGGGAGAAAGCAGCTGTGTGGGCACCTGGCTGCTAGCCAGGGTCAAACCACAAGAGAAAACAGGCAGAACCTGGACAGAACTTACTGAAGGTCTCTGTAAAAATATTCTCTAGGGTTTTGTGTAAAATTCAAAATGGAAAATTTCTCAAACTACAATATATCATATTCTAGGCTAGAAAATTAAACTGAGAAGACAGTAAACCTTCATCACACTAGTAGTATGTCAAATCACACAGTGTTAGCATGCTGAATTACAGTATTTTCCTGACATAACCGGATACAAAGACAGACAAATTTTTAGATTACCTGTCTAAATCTTGTCATTTCATAGAGTCATACAATCATAGAATGGCTTGAGTTGGAAGGAACCTTAAAGACCACCCAGTTCCAACCCCCTGCCATGGGCAGGGACACCTCCACCAGACCAGGCTGCTCAAAGGCCCATCCAGCCTGGCCTTGGACACTGCCAGGGAGGGGGTTTCCATAACTTCTCTGGGCAACCTGTTCCAGTGCCTCACCACCTTCACAGTGAGGAAATTCTTCCTAATATCTGATCTAAATCTACTCTCTTTCAGGTTGAAACTGTTACCTCTTGTCCTATCGCTACGTGCTATTATAAAGCTAGACATTGAAAAGATTGTCGGAATTAACTTCTTGCTCTAAATTGCAGAAACAAAATCTAAAGTAGTATTTGTAGTTGATATTTTGCTATTCAAAAAACTAATTGGAGGTACCTCAATTATGTCAGGTGACTACAAGTAAAGAAATTCAGTACTATATCCTACCATTGTTTATGTATGTCATTCTTATTGCAAGGAACAAGTTTCCTTCTTCAAGACAAGTTTGGACATAGAGTATCCAGATTAGAAAAGTTTTTCAGATTAAAAATCTTGAATGCCTTGCTGAAATATGAATTAAAGAGACTGGAGAGCTGATAGGTAGGAACAAAGATTTATTTTCTTTTAACATACAATCCTATGATATGTTGCAAGTACTAAGTTTAAAAAAGAATCAAATTATTATGATTATATTGACTGTATTGCTTAAGATGTGCTTTTTTCATAAGCAGGCAGCGTATATTCTATAATTGCACATGGAACAAAATCACTTGCAAGAGATACTTCCTCTGTTGTTCAAATGACAAAAAGGCTCCTGCACTTGCAGTTAGTAATAAGTGTCTAAAAGTTCAGTGTATGTCTTCTACCACAAATTCAAAGCTGCAATCAAATACAGTTGTGCAATTTAGACCTTAGCTAGTATTTTGAAAACATGCAGGGAGCGGTAGTATTAAACTACTAAGGAAACATTTATAAAAAGTGAAGGCACAAAGTAGACTCTGGTTTAATTGAGGACTACTGATCCATAAAAAAAAAAAAAGTGAAGCTATGAAAAACTGGTGTTTTTTGGCAGCAACCTGTTGGATGTTACGATCAGCTCCACTCACCTACAATGCTGTGCAAAAGCTTTGTATTTCAGTCTCTGAAACAGCTAGATTAATTTTAATCATCCAGATATACACCCTCTGTCACAATGTATCCTAGAGCAACTTTCAGAAATGAGTCGTGACCTTTGTTTAAAGGTTTTGTTATTGAAATGCTGACACCAGCTTAGCTGTAGCATTGTCAGGAGAGAATGGTACTACAGAGGGATGCTGTCACATAGAGTAGAATAAATTATTTCAATTCTAAAGCAGTTAATTATACATTAAATCTGGTATCTTCTCTTCTTTGTTATAGAATGCCTTTTCCTACTGTGGATGAAATATGGAAGTGTGCACAAAGCTGTATAAAGAGCCATTTTGTTTTTATCATATCAGTATTGCTCAGTGTCTCATTTAAGATTTGTATTTCTATTCATGTGATAGCCTTGTGTTTTCTTTTGGCTTCAGTTTCAGTGTTTTAAAATTTCGAATGTACACATTGAAAAATACCTCAGAGGTCAAATCCCAATTTATTAATGCCTGCAATCTCATTATTTTTGAACAAATCTCATTAGTTTAAGATCTAACTGTTGATTTTTTATGCTTAGGCTTATTAAAACTGATAATAATATAACCAATGTAAATCCCTTCTTTATATAAATGAGCAATTAGAAACAATATAAGCAATTACAAGCTATATAAATATTTTTGCATTACTTTTGTGATAAATATGATGACATTTTCCCTGTGGAAGGTTGATTATAAATCATTCACAATCAGATGTCTCTGCAGAAGCAGCCAGTATAAAGAGGAGACAGACGGGCTTTCTTCAGTCAAGTCAATAAGGAATGAACATGCTTTACCTCCAAGTCAGACTAAATGAAAACAAAAGGAATGTAATTTTAAACAGACTTTTTGGTATACCTGTGCACTCTTGGGAGAAACATGGCTTTCAGTGTTGCCTTGCCAAGAATCCTTTTAGCTTTGACCATAGGCCTTGTATATGAGGTCATAAAAAAGGAGTGCACCTTTGTTTACTCTGTGTAAATAAAATTCCTCCCTGTGGTTGACATCCCATCCTTCCCAGGGTGGTTGCTTCAGATAAAGTTCACTGCACAATTCGATTTGAGTATTTGAAAAGATGGAGCTTTGTCTTTTCCTTAAAGTATAAAAAAATTCTTTGCATTTCTTTTCTGAAACAAATAATCTCCTTTCCCTTTGCCTGCTGCACCTTTCTTGGTTTAGCTGCTTATCAGAAGATAATGGAGAGCTCTCAGGTATGAACTCTTTAACAACCTCCATCAAGGAAATGAGACACAGAAACTTTATTAACAATAAAGATCTCTTTCATGTTCATTCAGTATTTAACTATAGTACATGCCAATGTAATGAAGTAATTTTCTATGATGTTTCTCTTGTCTCACCATGGGCAGATGGAGGGAAGGGGGTAAAGCAAAAATAAGCAAAATAAAATTTTCTTTCATCAAAAAAATCATGAATAAGAACCAAGGGCCCAGTTCATTTTCCTCCCTTCTCCCTTCTCTGAAGGTCAGTTCTAATTATCCTGTATCCTAGTGGCAGATAACAATAGACAATACTGTAAATTGCCTTCTCTTCCTCTCAAAGGAGCTCAGAGGAGTCTGCCTTTCTCATTCCACCAGGCATGCTAATACTTATGTACATTAATAGCTTCATAGATTTGTCTACTTCTATCAACTTTGAATTAAATTTGAAATTTAAATGTATTAATGTTTGCAGGAGCTACACCTTTGTTTGTATAGTGACTTCTATTAGACAGGACTCAAATGACCAACGTGACCAGAGGTGTTTGGAGATTGTGGAAGGGGAGAAAATAACAGTTTTGCATATATTTGTGTACGATTTCTATTGACTGACAGCTTTATTTCCAAGTGCCACAGGAAGACTGGGTGTTTTTACGATCAGAAACAGTAATTTTCTTGCTTTCGATTAGTGACATCAAATCAACATTGCTTCAGAGATAGAACTGATGCTACAGGGCAGAATAAGGGAAGTTTATGTAAGTCTTTTCATTTTCAGGAACACAACTGTACAACATCTCAAGTAGCTGTTTCCATGTACTTTTAAATTATTCAAATGTAGGGATTTACACAAGTTTTTAGAACACTGAAGAAATAACACCAATAAAAAGAAAGCAGAATTACCCAATTCTCTTTCTTCAGTTCCTCTCTGAAGAACACCTCTAACTAGTTTAGAGTATGGTTGAATAATGTCTATACTTAGTAAATTAGGTACGATCAGAAAGTGAAAGTTACTATAAATGAGCTAAAAGCATTTATAAGTAATCTTCATAGATAAAGACAAAACATTTGTGTTGTAACCTTTACATTGTGAATTGCATGTGTTATTGCATTCAGTGTGTTACATAAATTATTCAAATGTGTATGGAAAAGTGTATGGGCGTGATAGTCATTGCCTAACAAAGAGGAGTTGACACCAATGACAGAAGAGGGCTACAACAGACATAAACCAATTTGGTTAGGTCAAAATCGATTTGGGAAAAGATGGTAAAAACTTCTATTCCAAAAGTAAGTAATAGTCTCAGTTTCAAAAGGACAAGCTTTGCTAAACAAAGGAACTTACTTGTGAAGTCAGGGACTGAGGAATTCAAATATTGAGGGCAACATAATTATTTTAAGTGTAAAGGATAGAAGTATGTGAACTTTATGTCTCAAGAAAGCGGGGAAAGTTTTGCTGAAGAGAGCTAGTTGAATAAATAACCACAAGCAAAACCCAAAACACTTAAAAAATGGCAAAGTGGATTAAGCACAAAGGAAATGTTATCTGAGGGATCAAGAAAAGGAAGGACAAAGTGAGAATTGCCAAAAGTCAAGCTGAGTTAGACTTTCAAAAAATGAAAGTCAAACAACAGAAAAGATTCTTCATCCCCATAAACAAAAGACAATAAAGAAAGGACTGTAGTGCTACGGAATATGAAATGGAGAGAGATGGAAGATAATCTTGGCAAAAGATAAACTGCACTTTGCTATTGGTCTGAAACAAACATTTTGCCTCGGTTTTTAATGAGTACAGTGACTGATCATGGGAGAAAAGACAGTTTAGATAATGGCAGAAGCGTGTGGAAAAGCATCATGCAGAGCAAAGGCAGTGCAGAATTCAAGAAACTGACTGTAGCCTCTTCAAGAGGCCACATCTTCTCTGCCCCATTTCTGAAAGGAACTAGCATGTGAGCTCATGGATCTACTGCCAGGTCAATGGTGAGAAGCAAATTTCACACCTATCACACCGCTGGATAATTGCAGCACTGGTGGTTTTGTAGCACATCACCATGACATCCAGTCCTGCAGAACATACATAAACTAGGAGCAATTACAATTTAGGCCAGCAATTGAAATTAGCCTTTTTATTTTATTCACCTTTTCAAATGTAATTGAGTGATTATTATATTTGGCAAATATTTGCTGCTGGATATGTAAGCTAAACTTTAAGAAGCTTTAGTAATAAGACACCATATATACTGTCCACGTATTAAATGTATGCCAGTTCTACCATTATGATTTAACATATACAGAATTTTACAAGACTTCCTTAATTGTCAAATTTCTTTTTTATTATTTTCAACAATTGTCATTTTTGAGGAGATAAACTGCGTGGCATTGCTACACTAACAGCTATCAGTCAAATCTGAACTAACTGCAGAGACAACCATAACTGCATCCTGAAAAGCATTTCACAGAGGGACAATTCTTTCTATTTATTTTCCTCATTTAATTTAGAGGGATCTTTGCTAGCTGTAGACAACATTCAGTAGGAAATAACCATATGAGGTGCTGGCAACCACTATTTTGAGCTAAAAAGATCTGAGTTACTGAAAGATCATTGCTGCTTGTTACTAAAATGACACAATTTAGAATTTCTATCATGTAGAAGAGCAGCCCAGATTTGCTGAGAAATTCTGTTCCACGAGTTTTAATTCTCTGAACTGCAAAGCTGGCTGTGGTTGCTGTCCTCTCAGTAAGCAGAAATCTGAGACGCAGGGTGAATAAATCAGAGTGGGAATGGAGGACAAGGCCAGGTTGGCAATGTTAGAGATAAGTGCTTTGGTTTTTAAATGAATAGAAAAAAAATGCCTTGAAAGTCATGCATTCTCTGTCCCTACACTGGCTCTGTTATAACTTGCTTTTCTGTTCTTTTTGTAGCAAGCATCAAACCAACTGAGGAAGATAGTGAAAGTGCTCCTCCTCACAGCACACTACAGTTTTTGCTTCTCACAGTCATGTACAGGGGTTGCATAGAAGTACCTCAACATAACTTTTACATAAATGTAAACAATGAATGTACTCTTTCACAAAGAGCAAGCACAATTCTTTGCTGCCCATATGGGTGGAGAGCCGGTAAAGGCAGCTTTATTCCAAATTTGAATCTTCATTTTTCTTGGCCATGCTTCTCATCAAAGTTGGCGGCTCTAAATTACTTTGCTGCCACAGCTCCCTATGGATCACTGCAGCAGCTCAAAATAGCTGTTCAAAGTGAGGAAACCTCTACACAAGGAGTATTCCCTAGGGAGAAATTTCGAGAACTTTACAGCCCCTTTGTGCTACTGGGAAAGTGTAAAGAGACTGGGTAAGAATACAGAATCCATCATTGTCCTTTCGGTACAATAAAACATTCATACTTTCTCATCTTTCTTTCTGCCTGGACTTGATTATTTGTTGACACCAAGCTTGCCCTATTCAAGAATAAGGGTAAGAGCAAAGATTGCTTCATGCTAACTCTGGGGTCTGTGTTCTGCAGCTGGTTTAGCAATGAAAATGGGGAGTAGCTTCAGGATCCCATTTCTGACTGGCCCAAAGTGGTATTTCAGCATACAATAAGTCTGAATTGCTCCAACTGTTGGGCTTGGTTACACACCTAAAATAAAAAAGCACAAAAGGGAGTTGATAAAGTTTCTATAGTTTTTTACTATGTAGAATTTCCTCCTGAGCAGAGGGCAATGTACCTGGCCAGGTACAGCCTGCTGTGCCAGCAGATAACGACAAAGGAACACAATCATAAACAATTTTTGGCCCTGCGTCTCACAACCATATGATGATATCTGAGCCTTCCTGTCTTCCCAAGCCTTCCTTCCTCCAGATTCAAATGCCTGATTAATGTTATTAAGTCAATTTAAAAACTGTTCTAGTTAAACTAGTGCAACCCCTTTGAATAGACAATTTCAAACCTGCTGGTCCTTCAGCTCCTATTCTGCCCTTTATCTCTGGGTAATCTCAGTTGTAAACATGAATTCAGCGACCATCTTTCCAACGATGACTCACAGAACCTCCCTTTAATCCACAACAATCTCCTTCTGTCCTTCCTGAAACCTCAGCTTGTATCTCAGACAATACTTTCTTCATGTCTAGTTGTCAGTCAAGTTCAAAAGAGAGCTTTCAGTGTTTCCCTCCTTTCCCTCCTCCACCTGTTTTGTGTATATCTGTCAGCAATCCAGACTCTCATGAAGGAAAGCTTGCAGCCTTCAGCATTAATGTGAATCTCCTTTTAGGTGTTCATACCCATCTCTCTGGCTTCAAACATACTCCATCATCCTACTACTTTCCTATCACATCAAACAAAGTATTTGTCTTAGTTTTCAAATTCTTTCACTGTTTCGTCTTACTCAGCATTGAATTTCCCTCCTCATGTCAGCGGGTGATACTAGGCTGTATTTTCCCTTGTTAAACTTTAAACAAGTACTTCACACCAGTTTGTAGGTTATCCTTCACAGAGAAGCTTCCTAGAAATAAAAAAGAATTTACTTCACTTTTTTTTTTTTTAATCTCATCCTCTTCTGAAGTGTCTTGGAAACATTCTTATGGACAACTGGTGTGCCCTAAAACCAAAGGACCACAGTCACAGCTAGTGGGTTAGGCCCACTCAGACTAGTGTCTGGCAGCAGGTGAAAAGACATTGAAGTCCTGAACTGGAAAGTCAGAGAAATCACTGGTTGAAGTGGGCAGACAAGAGCATAGACTCAGGAAATGCCAGAGTTTGTGTGCATGTGGTCCAAGACATGCAATGAGACCACAGTATAATCAAAGACAAAAGAAGTCAGAGACTCCATACAAGACATGATCTAAGACAAGAAGAAGACTCACCTGGCTGGAGCAATGCCACACAGAAAGCAGGACTGAGCACCTGACTGAAATCCACAGACTAACATTAAACCAACAGAAGACAGGACTAGGAACTAGTGTTAAGGATCCAGGAACAAGGATGGGGAGACTGGTATTAAACCTAAATGGGGAATATGTCTGGTCAGAGTCCACAAACTCTCAGCTATAGTTACATAAACACTTTAAGCCGATATAACCCATTGTGACTACTCAAACAAGTGGCCCTGCACTCCTCATCCATAATTTCTTGTGCATGCCTGAGCACAACCTCTTATTAATACCAACACAAGTATTTATGCAGCTGGGATGTGAACTAGCTTGGGAAACTGATGCAAGTCAAAGCTGATCAAAATTAAAAACTATTAACCATTATTAAAACTCAGCAGTTAGCATTAAACCTGATGCAGTCCACTACATGGCCACACAAGAGCTGCACGAGGAAGGAGGCAGCATGCAGGCAGAAATAACTGGTTTGGGAAAGGAAGACCTTTTTATGGTAGCGACAACTACCCAAGTTAATAAAAACCAGTGAAACCACAGCACTGGAGAACATGTTTCTTTGCCAGCTCTAAGGCTGTGTTAAGGGTGCACACAGTGGTGAAGAGCCACCTAGGGAATGATTCACATCCAGCTGCCTTGGGAATGACTCACTCCATGAGTCACTCCGCTGGTGGACAGAGCCCACTGCCTATTATGTTGTCCGATACTATCACACTGTCTCCTAGTAGGGACTCATTCATCTGCCCTCAGCCATCTGCTGCTGCTTGTCCCGTGCTTTATATCGGAAGCTCGCTGGGGCAGATAGCATTTTGCTCTTCTTCATCTCTTCGGTAGTGAGGGTTTCCCTGGACTGTGAAGTATCACAGTACAGGACTGTAAGGTATGATAATACCATGAAAACTGTTTTAAACGGCTGTAAAGCTGTTTAGTTTGCAATAAATAAGAAAAAAAATAATACAGTTGTGCGCGTAGTCAAATGATTACACATGCAGATACACCAGCTCCTCCTGGCAGCCGTTTTCTCTCCCGTGTGGAGCACACAGCAGCACGGGCCCTCCCCAGCCCCTCGCTCTTTTTGCCACCCACACACGCAGAAGCAACTTCTGACTTCTTGGCCATACATGCCCGGCTCCTTGAAGGGCAGCAGGGAGCAGAAATTACGCCCGAACACTCGGCTAAGCCTCCTCTTTACTAGCTAGCAATACACGTCAGAGAAAGCGCAGAGGGAGAGAAGTGTTAGGCGTAGGGGGAGCACAGCAGCGCCGGTGCGGGCAGAGGCGCTATTGCCGGGCTCGCTCTCGGCTACCCGCAGACTTGTTTGGGGTTTGCTTCCCTGTCGTCTCTCGGCCATGTTCAGCCCTGCTCTCCCTCGCACCCCTCGATCGCTCACTGCCGACCATAGGCCGCGCTTC
>NW_009726712.1:0-20451 GCF_000703405.1 Apaloderma vittatum
CAGCCTTCTGGTGTGTCAGCCACTCCTCTCAATTCTGTGACGTCAGAAAACTTGCTGACAGTGCTCGCTAATCCCTTGTCCAGGTCATTGATGAATACATTGAAAAGCACTGGCCCCAGCACTGACCCCTGAGGGACCCCATTAGACACAGGCCTCCAGCTAGACTGTGCCCCATTGCCTACAACTCTCTGACTTCCTCCCTTCAACCAATTAGTGATCCACCTCACTACTTGGTCGTCCAGACCACACTGCCTCAGTTTACCTATGAGAATGCTGTGGAAGACGGTGTCAAATGCCTTGCTGATATCCAGATAGACCACATCCACTGCATGGCCACCATCCATCCACTTGGTTATGTCTTCATAAAAGGCTATCAGGTTGTTGGTCAAACATGACTTCTCCTTGGCAAAGCCATGCTGACTGCCCCTAATAACCTTCTTATCCTTGATATGCCTAGAGACAGTGCCAAGAATAAGTTGTTCATAACCTTTCCGGGGATGGAGGTGAGGCTGACCGGTCTGTAGTTTCCCGGGTCTTCCTTCCTGCCCTTCTTATAGACTGAAGTGACATTCGCTTTCCTCCAGTCTTCAGGCACCTCACCTGTTATCCATGGCTTACCAAAGATGATGGAGAGTGGCCTATGTACTTACATAACTTACATGATATTCCTCATACGGCATTATGAGAAATTAATGTATTTTCTACCCACACCAGACAGTTTTCTAACAGTGTGTAAGAAGACAGCTGGTGACAGTAGGGAGCTTCATGTTTTCATAATCACTGCAGCTAAAACAATTTCAGCTTCACTAATAATCAGTTGTTCGCCATCTTTATCTAAACGCACCAGCAGCTTTCACAAATACCTCTTAATCCTAGTTGCAAATCATGTGTGGTATTTTTCCATCCAAGATGAGCTTCATCTTGGTAATGCCAGACTTGATAGCACTGGAAGAGGACGTTCTTTTCTAAATCATAGAAATGCACAGAAGACAAGGCATAGTGTTCTAGGTTGTATTTAAATTTTCAGTAAAACAAGATTTAATGGCCAGAGCTACTTTCAAGTTACTGCAGAAAGTATGATGAATGTTACATTTGCCCACATCAATACCTCAGAATCAGCATTTAAATTGCTAAAATTACTTAGACTATCTAGTGGGAAAAACACTATAACACAAAACTAAATTCTCAACTACTTTGAAATGCAGAATGAAAAACCTGAAAGAAAAGAAAGCATAAACATATTCGAACCCACTAATGGTGAATCTTCAAATGGTTTTCCCAACAATACGTAAAAGTAATAAAAAACTTAATAGCTAAAGTTCTGTGGTTTCTTCTTTATTATGTTGACTGAATAATGTATGAGACAAAGACCTAACTCTACCAAATATTAGGAATCTAAGTCCATTCCCAACTCCAGTGACCTCCTTTGAAGGCAGCCTGATATTAGGTTCAAAGTGTCTTCATGGATTTGAGCTTCAAACTTCTTGAAATTGATTTGGCAAAGGATGCAAGTAGTAATAAAGGCTTCTATGCATACATTGGGCAGAAAATTAAGATTAAAGAAAATTATAAATAAGACAGAACTGGGTACGACCAACAGGGAGAAGGCTGAGGAACTCAACACCTTTGTGCTTCATTTTTTGATGGTAATCTCTCTTTCTACATCTTTTAAGCCCCTGAACCACAGGGCAAGGACAGGGGCAATGAAGTCCCTCTCATAGTAGGAGAAGATCAGATCTGAGAACACCTGATGAACCTGAACATGGAGAAAGAAGTCCGTGAGACCTAACAAGATGCATCGCAGAGTCGTAATGGAATCAGCTGATATAGGTGTCAAGCCACTCTCAATCATATTGGAAAAGTCATGGCAATCAGGCGAAGTCCCCAGTGACTGGAAAAAGGGAGACGTCACATCCATTTTGAAAAAGGCTAAAAAAAGAGGACCCTGGGAACTGCTGACCTATAAGCCTCACCTCTGTGCCTTGCAAGACCATGGAACAGATCTTCCTGGAAGACATGTCAAAATATGTGGAAGACTGGAGAGTCATTAGAAACAGACAATATGGCTTAACCGAGGGCAAATCATGCCTGACTAATCTAGTGGCCTTCTGTGATGGACCAGCTGCATCAGTGGACAAAGAACAAGCTACGAATGTCATCTGCCTGGACTTCTGTAAGGCCTTTGGTATGGCCTTGTAAGGGCTCTATAACAAAGGCAGAGACTTTTTACTGAAACCTATAGTGACAGGAAAAGAAGCAATAGTTTTAAACTGGAAAAGTGTAGATTTAGATTGGATATAAGGAAGACATTTTTTACAATAAGGGTGCTGAAACACTGGAACAGATTGCCCAGAGAAGTTGGGGATGCGCCATCACTGAAAGTGTTCAAAGTCAGGTTGGAGGAGACTTAAAGAAACCTGATCTAATGAAAGATGTCCCTCTCCATGGTAATGAAGGTGGACTAGATGATCTTTAAAGGTCTCTTCCAACACAATCCATGCTATAATTCGATGTTTCTACTCAAATTTAAAAGAGCCCAAAGACCTTTGGAGAAAAATAAAAAGCAGTGGTTATGACAATGCTGCAGGCAAGCACTCTAATCCTATTTAAGACAATCTATGATTGTTTTAATCACTCGAGGATCTCTTTATTATATCTGTATTACATCTCTCATTTGCACTACTGGGTAATCCTATTCCTCACTAAATGGCCTAGAAAAAAGCTGGCGGCATTCTATTTTTATGCAAACAAGCTTATGTGATTTCTCTAAGTGTCCTTTCTGGCCTTAAAGTCAGTGACACTAAGGCTTCCTAAGCTTTTTGCTAGACATCACTGCCTGCAGTGTCAGCAATTAGCACCAGCAATGCCAGTGATGACAGTGATGGTAGCAGCCACTGTTCCAGGCTTCATGATGTGCTACATGCCATTTTCAACTGTCCAGAGAGCTGTTTCATTCTACACAAAACCACAATTTCTATTACATTATCTCTCAACAATACATTCCTATGGCTACAACACACAGAGTTCGTAGTTGCATGCTTAAGTTAGAAGATGGGAACATAGAGCAAGTAGACAATCTCTCAGGAGACGCTATGATTTTCAGTGGATCCCTACAAGTTTCTCATGCAGGAAATTGGAGTTGATTCTCAAGCCAAGATGACACAGTGAAAACAATGAGGAAGGAAAGAAGCATTTGTAGGGTCTTCTGAAAACAGTTATTTTTGGCAAAACTACCTCTTTGTTTGATGGACTTCTATACTTGCTGCAGGAATTATGAACTTGACCACAGCTGAGATTAGTGAGTATTAAAAAATTATTAATGAGGTATAGAGAGAGTTAAGTATCTTGGGGATCTTGTGATATGTTAATATCATGCTGGAGGATTAGGTGGAGAAAGAAAAAGAAAGAGATGACAACCTTAAAAGTCTTCATAGCTTGAAGGCACTGGATGACTTCTGTTCATCATCTTAGGGAGTCTCTGGAAGAGCAGACAACAACTCAGAACCTATCAATGACAGACGTGTCTAAATCAACAGATTGGTTGTGTTATCTTTTGTCCCCTGTTTAAAGTTCTAAGGTTTAGAAGAGCTCATATTTTAATGTGCTATCCAGGATACAGTGACATTGTGAACTCATGGAAAAGTTGTAAATCCACCCAGGACTTTCAGTTTCATAAACCTAAGACAACCGTGAGCATGTGTTGCACTCTAGAAGAATGTCTTATGGTTTTAGCTTTAAAACAAAAATACTATAGTTTTAGATAGAAAAAAAACAAAACAAAGCTAGTTTTAGATAGACGAAATGGTTTTATAGAATAAGCCAGTAACACCTTGCCTATTGTCCGCTGCTATGTCACACACACTGAATTAGCTGGGTAAAGAATTGCATGTTACTGCTGATATCTTTAATTAGTCACTTTAAAAAAGTTCATATAAAAATATATTTTTTATGTATTTCTAAACTGGAAACTGAGTATACTGCTATGGCAGAGGACAGTAAAAATCACCAACCTTAAAATGAATTTGGCACTCCGACTACATGTTACATCCTATTGCGACCTGAATTGTAAAGTCAAATGAAGTGAGGTCTGTGATGTGCACAGGGCCAGAGAGTCGAGGTTGCAACATTCGGCTGCTACTTCTGAAAGATCAATTACTGAATCTGGTTACACCAGAATTGGATATTGCCTTCACTGAATCACGTCTTGAGCTTGCACTGTCCAGTCTCAAGTTCTCATATGCTCAAGCATCTACTCAGCAGCAGGCTGATCCAATTGATTCACAACTCAGTATATAATTACCTCATTTTGTCTTGGGTTTTTTGTTGTTTTTTTCTGACATGATGCGCCATCATCTTCCCTAACATGCAGCAGCACAACTGATGATGAAATTTCTCAACTCAGTCCTTTTTGCAGGTTTTAGTCAGCTGTTGAGCTACTAAATCATAGCAGTGCTTCAGTTATGGTTTTCTGCTGTTTCCTTCTTTCAAAATTAAAACCTCTTCCACACGGTTTTTGTATTTCCCTTCATAAGGTTTTCTTCATCTACCTTTCTGGAGAACTTTAAGAATAGCTGCCTTTATTTTCTTGGAAGATCTTATCATGCAGTTTGGGCCTGAGTACTGTCAGGTATATACAGCTGTATAATATCCTATACATCTTGGTCTCATTTTTTAAAACAAAATATGCAGCTAAACATAAACTTGCAAATGCATATATGTAAGCATTATGCTTTGGAAGATAAATCTTGAGCCATTTTTATCTCTGGTCAACATACAAATGTCAATACGGTTTTTCTTAACCAACTATATTGAATATAGTTCTCACTACCTGGTGAGAATTTCAGACACCAATTCTGACAGCTTCATTCTCTTCTGAACAAGTAATAGTTGCAGAATGCATGTATTGACATCATATTGCTTAAAATCAAGAGGTTTGAACTGGATTTAAAATGAGAAGACTGAGCCCATTTGCTAGGGCAAATGATACTAAGAGAGAATTTATTAGATTTGCTTAGTAAGTGGGCTGCATGGACCTACTTTTAAGGAATTCTGTGAGGAGACTGTCATGTTGCATTACTCTTTCTGAGTGGTCATTTCACAACAACCAAGGTTTTACTTTTAAAACTGGACTGCATAATTGAGGTTATTTTCTTCTATTACTCCTCCTGTTACTTTCTAATTACCCCGCCCTGCTTCCCCTTTTCCCTTCAATTTTCTGAACCCATAAACATCATCTATAATGACTATGCTGCTTTTGCTAACTAATAAAACATTATGCTGAACTCAGGTTCATCAGCTTTATTGCCCCAAAGCTGATAATTAGTTTAGATCATTTCAACCTAAGTGGCATAAGCAGACTGATGCCTTTGTGCCATTACATGTCAGGTTTTCTCTTCTATCATTACAGAAGTGCAGAAACAAACTGTGTATATATACTGAACGCTTCATCAGCTGTGATCTGCCTCTTGTTGTGATGTCTCCAACAATATATTTTTTAATTTAGACAGAATAGGGAAGTAAACGAAGTCACAGTTAACTGTGTTTGCAAGAACGCTATTAATATCCAAGCTAATATTTACAGTCCTGACACAATCCATGTAATAAAGTTTCTACTAACATTATAAACACAAAAAAGGACCCAGTGTAAATATTTAAACCACAGAGGTTCTTATCCAGCCTAGGCTAGGGTGTATGGAGGTGGCAGTTAAAGACAGTGTTTCAAGTCTTTTAGTCAGCTTCAGACACAGGCAAGCCATGACCTAGCTCTGATGGAGAGGTCATACAGCCCATTTTTCCATCATCTGATGTCTCTGTTACTATGAGCTACTTGAAAGGCTTGCAGTGTTTTTGGTCTTTCGGCTTGCGTATCCATGAATCTTTTAGACACAAATATCTTACCAATTTTTCCAATGCATTCCCATTTTTCAGCAGCTCTCAGCTGCATTTTCATTTTTCATGGCAAGCTATTGTCCACTGGAGCAACTGGTTAGTTATCTCAGTGTATTTTTAACCATACTTTTAGGGAAACAATTATTTTTCAAATGGCTTATGACTCTCAAGAAACAGAATGAGTCATATTAACGGATGTGGTATTGCCTGTAGTGTAATAATTGCCAGATGTAAGCATATTGCTATCTTGTGACTTCCTATGCAACCTAATTGACTGGCATATGGCAGTCATCCTATTTCTTGCTCTGTTTAAGTAATTCAATCACTATGGCCACCCCAAACATACACTTGGAAGTTTATTGTATTAGACAAGGCTGACGTGTTTTAAAAGGGTAAATGATTTTGGACGGTCTAAGAGAGTTACGAATCTCATTTTAATGGAGTATTTAGTGCTGTGGGGATCTTTGACATATCCTAATAGGAAATAAAAGTAAATTGGCTACTGTCATGAATGGAAAAATACCACAAAAGGTCAATTCAGTTGGAATAATTTTAAAAATGCTATGTCCATACAAATCAATTTGTTTATTGGCAAAGAAGAGATAGTATAGAAGCACTAATGGCCAAGACTTCTCCTTTCCTTCCTCCCTGCCTGCCTCCCCCTCTTTCCTACCTTTTGCCTACGTCCCTCTTCCTTGGCCTCCCAGCCCTTCTTCTCTCTGCTTTCTTCCCTTGCCTTATTCCCTGACATAAGGTTTGGGCTATTTTTTCTTACTATTGTAGAAATATCTGGAATTATACATATAAACTCAGGTTCCCTATGAACTTGTGAAAGACAGAAACCTAACTCCCTACTAGTTTTGTGTAATTCACTTGTCATTCCGTGGAATTCCTGATAAAATAAAAAAAGGCTATTGATAGTTATTTCAGTAAAGTACTTAATCTAAAAATCCACTGTCATTTCAGTGACAATCTTTACTAGGATGCACTATAACAAGAGTCACTAGTTTTTCCAGCAATTAAGCAGTGACTGTTGGCAAAATCTGCAGAGTTTTAATAAGTATTTATTAAATAATTGCCTACTGTTAATGGATGGTTTTTCCACTATAAGCATTCCCTTAAAATCTACAGGTTTTGCTAATAGCAAAAATAATGGCTGTTAATATTGGAAACAGCAGCTCCTCCTTTGTCTTAAGATAAAGTACAACTGAAGATTTTCTGAAGTTCTGTTTTCACATCATATTTCATCCAGTTTAATATATACATATATTCTGACATATAAGTTTCTGCATGTTCTTACATCAAATTGAGCACGTTTGCAAGGAAGAACAGATAAAATATGTTGATTGCTATTTCTAATTCCTTAGTATAAATACAGAATCTGAGACTCAAAGTAATATACTAGGGGAAAGTATATGAGCTGGTTAGAATTAAGAGGAAAAGAAATTCATAATAGGTCATACTCGGTTAGCACTGAATATAGGGTATTAGAAAAAAATTAACTATTTGTCAAGTACTAAGACAATTATAGAACTGAGGAATGAGTTCTAGTAGCTTTAATCTCTTTAGTTCTTAAATCAAAGGGACACATTTCCTATTGAAGGCAACCGGTTATGCCTTTCTGGGTTGTTGAAACTGCAGAAATGCACTGAGTGTAGCCTTCAGGTGCCCACTATTTGAGAATCCTCTGCTAGGAAAGGAGTGGCTTGATGCCATCCCTCTTTCCCCGGGCAGTTACAAAGTGTGCTAATGTTCTTGGTGTTGAACCAGTAACTCAAAAGAATGGTGCAGCCAATGTATTACTGGAACAATTTTGACATTATTCTGATATATGCCAGAAATCACTGTTGAGAAGAAATGAAGTCAGCTGTATCCATAGTTATTGGAATTTTCACTAAGTAAAACCAAGTATCTGTTCGAGAAGCAAGGGTGTAATGCATTGCTTGCAATGTCACATTAACTTTTATATTTTAATTAAATGAAGTGATAATGAAATATGAAAAAAAGGAATCTTTTGATGAAAGTCACCCATTCATTGAGGAGATGCAACACACTACAATGCAAACACTAAGCTTGAACTTCAATATAGGCTTTATCTTTAAATATATACTCTACATAATTTTAGCAACATTAATCTTGCTTTTTACTTTGAAATCTAGTACACTATCTGTGTTCCAGAGAACAGAAATTGAGTTATTAGGTAATGAAAATGGTGAAGAAAAATCAACAAATTATCCAGGGTATATTCAGCTGGATGTATTTGGACAATATTTCTGATGAAAATCTATTTGTGATTCTTCCAAATGCTTTCACCTCTCACAGTGCTGAGTACCTGTTGTGTTTTGACAGTATGCAAGAACACCATGCATAAGTTTTCTTATCTTCAGTTTATAATGAATCTCATTAAAGCACAACTTGCCTTCAAGAAATAGAACACTTGAAAAGTATTTTACTAGTTGCTCAACTCCTATCTGCTCTCCCTTCCTTATAGTACTACCATATGAAGAAACCCTCTAAAAGCTCCATCTCCTACCTCTCCATTTATCATTTTTTTACTTTTTTTAAAATTAATTTCAGCTGTGGATTCACTAGATGTGATATCCATTGACTTTACCAAGTCCGTCATACTTTCTCCACCCTGGGGAAAGTATTTTCATTAAAATGTCCTTGCATTTATATTTTTCTTTTAAGCTTCATTCTCTTTGCTTACTCTATTGCTGTTGATTCTGTAACACCATCTCATCTTTTTCACTGATACGGTGTACTTCACTGTGCTTTTCTACTTTTCTCTGTGCATATCAGCCGCTGCCACATGACTTAGGGAGCACTGCTGGTTTCCCCCAAACTCTCTCTGACTTGTATCACTCTTGTGATGGAAAAACAAGCTTTTCACAGATAGTCTTCCTAATCCTTTAGCATCAGTCTTAAAAATTGATTCAAGCTCATGGTATTTAAGCACCTAATTCCCATTCATTTGATCAAGACCTATTTATAATGTAGCACTTAATGACTCCTTGATGTTAAAGAATGCTTTCAATACTTACATGACAAGGTCTCTAAAAGATGCTGCGAAGTTTATTTCCCCATTGTAAAAAGCCTAGGTACTCCTCTTGCTGATGCAGTTGCATCTTGGAGAACTTCTTTCATCTTGTTTCATATATATATATGTCTTCCTTGCTTTTACCTGGAGTAATTAGGGACCTAAACATCCTTTCATGCGTCCCATTGGTTCTCAGTCCTCATGTTTGATTTCATATCCCTTGGAGGGATATGAGAAAATACAGTCTAATCGTGAGAAAAGAGAGGGAGATGTCTGTGGAACACTGTTTATGTCTGAGTAGTCAAAAGCATGACTTCACTCTCAGGGCAGCAGAAAAGTTTACAAGAAATTCATTGGTCCCATTAAATGTCTAGAAATTAAGTTCTAGTGTTTACCTGGAATTCTTGAAAGTGCTCTTATTTGTTTGGCTGCCTGCTTTAATACTCACAGAAGATCATAGAATCATAGATAAAACCTAAAAATTGCTAATTTGGAAACAGTAAGAACAAACAGGAAACAGTAAGAACAAACATGTCCTGTTACAGCCCAGAAGTTGCTGGGATTTTTGGGAAGAAGATGAAAGGATATTTTGCTTTGTTGAGTCCGACAAAATCAAGGCTACAGAGGGCTACCATTGTCCTCTTCAAAGTAAATCAGAAGGACAGATACCATGATGAGGGAATAATAGCTTAAAACACAAGATGATGTTAACTAAGATTCCTAGATCATGAATAAACGTAGTCTGGAAATTACAGAAGCATCCCCAACTATGAAAGCAGTAAGGTATTGGAGAAGCCTTTTAGCAGGAGCAATAAGGATGAGAAACATGACTGGCTTTAAGGTAGAATTTGTTCCCTAACAGGGAAGGTTTGGTTGAAGCAGTGAAGGTTGAGGGCAATCTTGGCTGCAGTGACCATAAGATGGTAGAGTTCAGGATCTTGTGCGGTAGGAACAGAATACCAAGCAGGATCGCAACTCTGGACTTCAGCAGGGCCAAATTTGGCCTTTCCAAGAAATTGTTAGGGGAAACTCCTTGAGACAGGGTACTAGAACGTAAAGGGGCCCAAGAGAGTTGGTCAATATTCAAGGACCACTTCGTCCATTCTCAGGATTAGTGTATCCCAACAAGTAGGAAATCAAGAAAGAGGTCCAGGAGACCTGCAGGGTTAACCAGGGATCTGCTGGGCAGTCTCAGGTGGAAGGGGAGGGTATATAAATCATGGAAGGAGGGGCTGGACCCTTGGATGGAGTATAGGACCGCTGTCAGAGAATGCAGGGAGGCAATTAGAAAAGCTAAGGCCTCCTTGGAATGAAAGTTTGTGAGGGAGGTCAAGGACAACAGGAAGGGATTCTTCAAATACATTGCCAACAAAACTAACACTAGAGGCAATGGTGAATGATGTGGGTCCCCTGGAGACAGAGAATAGAAAGAAGGCAGAGTTACTAAATGCTTTCTTTGCCTCTGTCTACACTGTTGGAGACCGTCCGCAGGAGCCTCAGTCCCCTGAGGTCCCAGAGGAAGTCAGGATTAAGGAGTCTCCTTCTCTGGAGACATTCAAAACCCGCCTTGGCACGTTCCTGTGTGACCTACTGTAGGTGATTCTTCTCTGGCAGGGGGGCTGGACTAGACGATCTTTTGAAGTCCCTTCCAACCCCTGACATTCTGACATTCTGTAATTCTGTGATTCTCTGATTCTGTGAATGACATGGTATGACCACTCAGATTACCAGATGACTGAATTTAGTGAGAAGCCTTTTTAAAAACTACTCATACTGAAGTTTCCCCACAGAAAATGTTATGGTGATCTGAAGTTTTGATTTTGAGGAAATTGGGTTTTCTGACAGAAATTTCCTGAAAATTCCAGCCACCTCCATATTAATGTACCAGTGCACTGTATTGCCTAGCTATCTGCTGTATCAAGAGTCTGCGAACACAACACATTTCATGCTTAAAGCACTATACGGGACCACTGGAGAATCACTCAAAGTGCGCTGGTAAGTCCACAAAATCTATCAGGACCACTCTTTCTCAGGTTGTCTATTTTTAAAGATAATTGTGCTGTGTTGTAAATCTTCAGCTACCACTATTTTTGTGCATGCAGCTACTTTCTATTTACTGAGATGAAGACTCCATATCCAAAGAGACAGATAAATAGAATTGTGTAGTGATGCTAGATAACTTCTGTAGGGGAAAATATCTAAGCTGTTTGGTTGTTGTGAGGCTAGAAAGCTGCTTTTCCTTTGTCTTCTTGAGTCACTAAGTTGTCTGGCCCTGAACCGAGCTAGCACCGCTGAGCTACGATGCTTAGTGTGTTTCAGTACGGTGGGGAAAGTGTTGCAGAATCAGAAACTCCACCTTTGTCAAATGTCAATTCAGGAGATGTTATCTAAATTTCTTAATCCATAAAGGATTATAGATAAAACTTTATCTAAATTAGAACAAGGATTTTGCTCTGAATATGTTGGTGTTGCTCATCTTTCATTTGATAAAAATGATAGAAAAGCTTGAAAATGTGCTTCTCTGAATCACGGATTGAATCCCTTCTTTGAAAATCAACAAGGCTCATAGATTCTGAAGCAAGAAAATGAAATCACGCAGAACTCAAATTTGTGATACTTCCTTGAGGATAGGAGCTACTTCGCCCAGATTGCACAACTACATATATTTAGTACAAGGAAACATTGTTCTGTACCAAAATGCCGGCCACAGTAACTGTTTCAGCATCGGAGAAGCGTGTAGTCCGACTTTCAGTCTGATGCAGATGGGGCCAAGGAGTCATTTGAGAATTAGTTCAAATGAACTGAGCAATTTTGTGGCACTTTGAAAATAAAGTGCACAAACAAAGTATGATTTATATTTCAGAAAGAAGGCACATGCAACTCTTATGCTGCCCCATATTGCATTTGGTATTGATCCCTGTCCACTACTTTTTATATGGCAATTTTAAATTTTGAAACACCTATTAGTAAAGTGAAACTTCCTAAGTGGACAGTACTCTTTGATGTTGTTTAGATTTTCCCATTAAAAGCAATTAGTTCACTGCAAATATGTAAGCAAGTACCCTCCAGTGACCACCTAACAAAACTGAAACTACTCTAAGATATTGCCTTAGAAAAAAACTCCTGGTATGGAAGGTACATTGGCAGCCAGAAATGAAAATGGATGGGGTTGGAACAGACATATGAAAAAAAAAGAAAACTTCCAGGATCACTTGATGAGTACAGACGCTCCTCCCACCCTGAGCAACACATACCCACCTCTGTTAAATAAGCATCTGTCTAGACAGAGCGAGCCACCAGATGACACACCTGATGGCTTCACACACCACAAGAACTTACTGATATAAGCATCAGATAAGGATTGAAATAGTTGTATCTTTGTGTTCTTTATATATGTGTTGCTTCAGAGAGAAATCACCTGCAAACTTCTTGAATGGTAAGCGTAATACTGTTTTCCTGTAGCTCAGATTCTGTTGCTCAAATTTTTGTTGGGCCTATTTTTCTTTTAACTTTTTGGAGATTTCTGTGTTAAAAATACAAGGTAGAATATTTGAAATTCATATTTAAATGCGAATTGAGCATAATTCCATCTTATTGAAGAACTGTATGATACATATCTTAGTGGATTTTAATACAATCTACTTTTTCCAAGCAGGAAAATGCAATATACAAATAATGTAACATCCTTTCATGGTAACTATGACTTTACATTTTTTTATATTGGCAAAACTTTTTCACAATATAATTTTTCTTTTGACCACCAGACATTGTTTACGTTCCCTGATAGATTGCATATGAAAAAACATTCTAAGTATTGTATCTACCTTACTGGTAGGTATTTCTAAGTAATTTTTGTAAAAATTAAGTATTTAATTATACTGCTTGGATTTAAATGGACTATTATTACTGAGGGTCTGGTCATAGTTTCATATCTACTAAATATGAAATAGAAAATATATTTCAAACAAACACCCATATCTATTCCATCTAATAAGCATACAAAATTTAATCTTAGCCAGTCTGAGTGACTTTGATATGATTACCATCCTTCAGTTACAACAGGAATGTCCAGGGCTTGGGGAAATTAAGAATCAGCAAGTCTTAAAGACTAGCTAAAATATGCAATATCATAGTTAATGTAATTTCATTAAGATATTTTGGCCTTTTTCTTCTTTCCTGAATTCTATTTGTTGAAACTCACTAATTTAAAAAGAAACTGTGTGTTTCCATATTTTATGAATTCAGGTATGTAAGCATTATTTTCACTCAATTATAAATGTAACCAATTTCAGGATAATGTTTTCTTTCATTTTAAATTTGAAAAAATATATACATAGCTTATTTGCACTATATAACACACGTTTTAATAATTCTAGTTTTCAACAAGTCTTTTCTTCCCTAATCTGATAGAAATACAGTTTAATATACCAAAAGTTCTGCTTCATGATTTTCAGTGCAATTGCACGGGAAATTTATTTAGAAGAAATAAAAGTGATATAGACATCTTGCAAAATAAATTATTGATATCTGAAATAAGTGAAAACATGAGGTGTGGTCTGACATAGATAATAGGAACTGCATTCTGTTTTGAAAAAAAATTATATTTTGTGCAGTTATATTAGTCTGTGACAATCTATACACAACATATATTGAAGACTGTGTTGGTTGCTTCTGCAATATAGATTCAAATCTTCACTCCTAGTTACTTTTCCAACAGGCTCAGGTTAACCACTGGAAAGGTAAGATCCATGTCTCTCTTAGATACTAGAAATGATGGAAGCACTTTCAGAAAATGTTTGTACATAAGAGAATTAGGAAATTAATCCTCTTAGTGCAAAAACGAAAGTATAGTCAGCAGAAGTTAAGGGGAAAAGAGACTTTGGTTGCATGACAGGGGAAACACTGATGAGATTTTCTGTTAGTTGTTCTGGGGAACCACTGATCATTTTGGTTTAGTGGTAAAATGAACATTGCAGTCTTCAAGGAAAATAGTATCAGTATGTCCCATCTGAAAATGCTGACATGCTTTTTTTCCACAATTTTACCTATTTTTATGAACCTAAAGTCTAGTTCATTTCTATTTATTTGGGTTCCCTGCCTTTCTCCTCCTCTAAATTGAAACTTTTCTATTTCAGTCTGATTTCAAGCACTTTCTGGTACAACTCATCTTTGATATAATAGTTATTTTCTACAAAAATTACAATATGGCTAGATTCACACTCAATCTGTAACATATTTCCATCACTATTTTAATACCCTAATGATGAAATTTCATTCAGAAGTACCTCATTATATCTTAAAAAGTGTGTCAGACATCGTACGCAATGAAGAAAATCCAAGACAGCGAGCTTAAAGTTTACTGTGCGTTTTCATTCGGAAATAATGAATGCATGGAAGCATTCAACAGAATGATAAGTAAAGCAGTGAATATAGTTATAATATGGAATTATTCCTACTTATTTGGCCTTTCTGTTATTGTAGATAGTAAACTCAACTATATTCTTAAAGACTGTTGCAAGTATTCTGACAGGTTTTCCTTCATAAGGAAATATTTAAAGATGTTTATCAACAAAAGCTCAGTATCAATAACATTAGCCTATATATCTGAAAGAACAAAAGTCATTGAAGGCTCTTCCCAGCTTTTTGGAGAAGAAGAGTGAGTAGGAGCTATGTGATTAAGATATCTTTACAGAGGACAGCTTTTGCTGGATACATTCTGCAGAATAGAATAGGATTTCTAAGTAGGTAGAGAGGTGAATGAAAAGCACCATTGCAATGAGGGTGCTTTTCCTTGACAGGCATGACAACATATATATTGTGCAGGAGCGATCTGTGAATTACGTTAAGGCCGTAAAGGCCATGTAAAATACACAGCTGACAACGAAAGACCAAGTAGCACTGAGAGATAATGCTTTCTGAATGTATTAGCTGTCAGCAATAAAGCACCTAAACTAAACTGCAGGTGAGGCTTAAGCTTCTGAAATCTAGGAGTGTCTTGCTTAAAAAAACCCCTTGCCTAACCCTTACATGTATGAGCGTTCTCATTCACTAATACCTTCAATCTAATCTAGTTGAAGATGTCCCTGCTCATTGTGGGTGGTGGAGTTTGGACTAGATGACATTTAAAGGTCCTAAACTATTCTATGATTCTATATATTTCATTACTAAGATTCTCCAGCTTTGCAGAGTTGGTACAGCTAGAGGTTCATCTTCATAATATTCAGAACCAAAACAAACTTGTCCATAACAAGCAACATAATGCATACCCTCTACACCTCAGTTTGGTTGGACTTTATGAACCAGAATGTTTCTGAAGCCTGATAATTTAGTTTTTCCTAAATTCCATAATTGAGAAAAGCCCAGGATTAAGGTCTCTGTTTCAGAGATGGTTGCTGGGTTTGGTCAGTGGTAGCTAAATGTAAAACCACAAAACCACAGTCCTGGAGGCAGGAACAAGAAGGTAAGTTTTTCAGTGTGGTAGGGAGCCAGACTTCAGTACTTTGACCTTGACAGTCCCTGGCTGTACATTGGCATGGCTTCCACACAGGGAGGAGAAAGTATCACTACCAGAAAGCAAGCTGCCATTTGGTGGCCATGATTGCTTTTATTTTAAGAAGTAGATAGAGTATATTTTAATCTCTTTAGCTTGAGATGGCTGACATGATATTTGCCTGGATAGAGATATGATGCCCAGCACGTTCAATGCCCTCCACTTGTTTAAAAGATAATTTGCAAGACAGAGTTTAGCTGCTAGCTTCACAGGAGGATTGATGTCTGAAGTGGGTACCTAAGTCACCCCTCATCTGTACACACTCCACTCTGAAGCATCCAGCTCTCAGAGGGACAGGGATTGCATTCACTTTTGCTATCATGTACCTAAATCCTTTCCAGATCCACCTCATATACTTGAAAACTTTCGTCTAGGAGTTATCTTCAAGCCAATAGCTGCTGCAATTAATTACTGGGCTGTACTGGATACCTTGGGAAGTATCCTCACCACGAATGTACTCATGGAGTGTCACCTCCCTTACTTATTACAATTTATATTAACCTTAAGAGCAATACTTACTTTCAAAACATAGATTGTGCTCTGTGGGCCTCTCTTTAAATTTCTTCTTGTCCAAAGCATTAAGAGTAGAACTCAAAATCTGTGAGATATTATTTCATATCTGATTATCATTCGAAAAATATATTCTCTTCAGTGTAGCAGAATAAATCTTCAGTGTAGCAGAATAGATCTTCGTTTTCTAAATTCTATTTTTTAAAAATGAGTCATGTAATAAACCTGTCAATAACTTAAATATTTCTGCTGAGTGTAGCAACATGTTCCTCACTACAGCAAAATCTCAAGAAGAAAAAATGCAATGAAAAACCCATTAGTGTAAAATGTGAGTTAAATTCATCTTGCTGGTTTAAAAAGACAGCAACATTTTTCTCCACGGTAAGTGCATGCATGTTTCTGAATACTGACAGGAGAGAATGCATTCTTACTTGTTTAGGCAGTAGCTTAGATTAATCTCTGGGTGGCTGTAATCAATACCTGAAGTAGCATCACGAATTCATTACACTTACTGAATTAAGCTGACAACACAAAATCCTAAATATCACTTTACATGTCAGAATTTGTCTAACACTTTTGCCAAATAAATCAGTTTCAAAGCAAAAAAGCCGTACTGTACATCCTCCTAATTACTGGCATTTGCTTGAATTTACAGTTCCTAGGCCTACAAAATTAACAAAATTGCAGTCCTAAGGTTACAGGACTGGAATGGTGCATATTTACTGTACATACAATTCAATTATTAAACAATCATATTTTTAATGAAATGCTGCTCTATGGTTACTTTCAGTGAATTTTGCTTGTACTAATGGAACCACTATTCTACCATTAGCAATGTCATATTTGAAATAAAATGGTATGAATGTTTTTTAATCCACTCTTGGGAAAACAGCTGTAAGAGAGGTTTCTATTTGACTACTTATGTGAATTAGTTCCTTATGTCAAATCATTATGAAGAAATAAAAGCTGTGGTCAGCCCACTTAAAATTCCATTTGATTCCTCCTGGGAATGGAAAAACCTTTGTATTATTTTTCATGCTCTGGTCATTCTTCTGAACATTTACTAGAAGACTGAAAACTAACAATAATTTTTAAAGAAGAGGACAGTAATATCATTTTCAAGAAAATAAGTATAACTAGGTTGTGTGAGGATCATGACTTCTGTTACTTCAAAACATTACTCTGACTACAAAATGGATGTAGGGTTACTAATGCTTACCAAAGTTTCAGTGATACCTCTATTTCTAGGTAATGATTCTTGCAGAAAAAAACATTTATTTTCTTTCTATGATATCTAGACTCTTATTTGTTGAATTTAACTTCTCATAAAGAGGGCTATGGGCAATGGAAAAGTCAAGGCCAGACAAGGGATTCAAAGGCACCTCACCATAGGAAGGTGAAAAACCTCAGCAACTGGGACTGCTCCTAATCAAAGTACTAGGAAAAGAGTTTAGAAATATGGAGGGTTCCTCCAGCGACTTAATCTCAGTTCACATAATTAGAATCTCTGCAGGCTCTACTAGCTAGATTTCTTGCTATAGCATAAATGGCCATGTTTCTTTTGGTCACAATTAATGGTGACATAAAAATAAATAGTACCTTAATGCACTGCTGTTGAACATATGCAATACCATGGCTAAGGCAGAATGTGGGCTGAAGAAACTTTTTTGTTGCATTTTTTAATGTTGTTTGATATGTAATAGGTTCTAAGCTCTACACCACAAGCACTTAAAACCACCCAATTAGTCTTAGGACTATTGGGTCTTATGATCTTAAGACTACTTAGTTTAGACTGTGTAACTTAAGCAACTTAACTATAAATGATTCTGGAGATACAGACTTTAGGGTCAAAACAACAAATCCAGCATTCGTAGAGAGAAGTCTGGTGTTATGTATGCTGGTAAAACTCTGAACAAATTGGCAAGCATAGAAGTACGAATGATGCCAATGATAAGTGAATTTGGGAAAGTTCTTCAACAAGGGCCCTCCCCATAGTCTTTTAAAGAAAATAAAATGTCATAAGATCGGCAGGAAGGTTTTCCTAAATTTGGTTAAGGGTTAGAAGATATGGAAGAGGAATACACCTTCACAAAACAAAGAGATTCCTTAGGACCCCATAAAGTCACTTTTGGGATCAGTGGTGCAAAGATGTTCTGATGGTCCAGATGGGGATATTGAATTTTGCAGAATGAACAAAAATGCAGACAATTGTAGGATATCTCACAAGATTGGGTGATACCGTGATAAACGTCAGATAAAATTCAATGTAGATAAATGCTAGGTAGGTACACAAAGGAAGCGTAACCCTAACTACCCTCATATGAGCGAGTATAGCACGAATGCTATTCATTTATACTAATATTACTCAGAAAAAGTAATGTGATGGAGCAGCAAAAACTGTCAGGAAACCTAGCTCAGTGGGACTGAAAAAGACCAAACACCTTAGTGAGCATTTAGGAGAGGAATGAAGAAAGAAATGAACAAATAATTAGTGCTATTGCTCAAATATACCTTGGCTTCAGCACGTATGTCTTGCCATCCCATTTCAAAAGGAACATGGAAAAGACAGAGTAGCAGGATGAGGCTGTTCAGAGATACAAAATGACATCCCTAAGGTGGAAAACCATATGAACCAAGTCCTATCAGTCAGTAATGGAAAAACTTTGTGAAATTATGAGCACTAAGAGGGATAAAAAAATGGGGAACAACTCTTCATTTCTTAAAATAAAAAACACTAGGAAGCACTAAGTGAAGCCAGTGGTAAAAAACCAACCAAACAAACAAAAACAAAACACATTTTTCACAAACACATAATGAAATTATGGCACTTAGTGACACAGGATGTTGTGGCATGGACAGTATAAAAAGGGTTTAGAAAGGTTATGAGCAAAGTAATGGAGAATTGCCAGTTGACGGCTCTTAAACAGGCTGGACTGGATGTAACAGCTGGTCCTGGCAGTCCTTAAGCTGCTGATTGCCGTAAATCATGACACGGTCAAACAGCCCTCCAGTACGCCTGCAACTGCTTTTCCTAAGCATCTGCCCAGGCTGCTACCTGACCTTTGGTAGGGCTGTTCTTATCACATTAAGTAAACTGCTTTTTCTCTAAGTTACAAACGTTTCCCTTAAAGACTCAGCAAGAATGACTCAGTCTAAGTTTTTTTAGTAATTAACCTTTTGAAACAGTTTGTGCTGCTTCTTTTTTATACTCTTCCTATAGCTTTCCTATGCTGCTCCAAATATGTAAAACAAATTCTACATGAAAATTTCATGACTACAATGTAAATGCTGAGAAATTAATAAAGGAAAACTCAGCTGTCTCTTTCAAACCTTCCAGGCAGGTGTACACCAGCCCTCTAGCCCTGCCTGCCCACCCCAGGGCAGCCAGCCTGGACAGGACAGCTTTGGTCCCTGAAAGTTGCACCATGGGGGCTACAAAACATCTGACTTTGACACTCCTGTCTTGCATTGCCCTTATTTCATTTATAGAATCATAGAATGTGTTGGTCTGGAAGGGACCTTTAAAGGTCATCTAGTCCAACCTCCTTGCAGTGAGTAGAGACATCTTTAACTCGTTCACGCTACTCAGAGCCCCATCCCGTCTGACCTTCAATGCCTCCAGGGCTGGAGGCTCCACCACCTCTCAGGGCAACCTGTGCCAGCGTTTCACAACCCTCAAAGTAAAGAACTTCGTTCTAGACCTAAATCTACTCTGCTCTAGTTTAAAACCATTGCCCCTTGTTCTAGGACTACACACCCTTTTAAACAGCCCCTCCCCAGCTTTCCTGTAGGCTCCTTCAGGTACTGGAAAGCTGCTATACGGTCTCCCCAGAGCCTTCTCTTCTCCAGGCTGAACAACTCCAACTCTCTCAGCCTGTCCTTATAGCAGAGGTGCTTCAGCTCCGTGATCATTTCTGTGGCCCTCTTCTGGACCTGCTCCAACAGGTTCATGTCCTTCTTGTCTTGAGGGCTCCAGACCAGGACGCAGCACTCCAGGTGAGGTCTCACCAGAGCAGAGCAGAGGGGCAAAATCACTTCTCTCAGTCTGCTGGCCACACTTCTTTTGATGCAGCCCAGGATGTAATTGGCCTTCTGGACTGTGAGTGTGCACTGGTGGCACATCTCCAGCTTTTCATCCACCAGTATCCCCAAGTCCTTTTCCACAGGGCTGCTCTCAATCACGTCATCTCCCACCCTGTATTAATAATGAGGATTGCCCCGACCCAGACGCAGAACCTTGCACTTGGCCTTGTTGAACCTCATGAGGTTCACATGGGCCCACTTCTCCAGCTTGTCCAGGTCCCTCTGGAGGACGTCCCATCTCTCTGGCATATCTCTGGTGGTGTCAGTTTTTTTAGTGTTTAATTTTTGTGTGTTGTGCTTTCCACACTGAAGTTCTTTCATGCATGGACGCGCACACCTCCCGGAACCTCTGTCACCGTTAGATAATCAAGAGACGAAA
>NW_009726713.1:0-27549 GCF_000703405.1 Apaloderma vittatum
TGTTTCTGGCTTGTAGGAGTTGTTGGGAACTGTGAACAGGGAGGAAAGCTGAAAACTGCCGTGTCCTGTAACGTACGGGTAAAGGCTTTTCCTCAAGGTTGCTGTCAGATTTGCCCGAAGCTGTGTTTGGTTGGAGCTTTCTTTCAGCAACTTCTATGGCACGAAACCGAGCAGCAGGGTTCAGAAGGATCTCTCTTGGCTCCATTAGGACCTTTGCTTTTAAATTGCCGCTTTGCTGTGTTCTATAGACGCTTTCCTGAGGATTACTTGTAGTTCGTGGTGCGTTCACGTTTATATCTGAGAATAATCGCGTATCTGTTGTGCAAACGCGGTGGGTTTGGGGTTCGTTTTGCAAGCTAAATGCCGTTCCTTCTGCTTTCTCTGTATGTGCACTTGCCACCCTTTTGGCTGTATCAGCAGCTCACCCCGGGATCCTAGCAAGCCCTGAACCTCCATCTGCCTTTCTAAGTGTCTTTTGCAAATGCTTCTTCCTGAGAATGCCACCGTTGCCTTGTTCAGGAGGATGCAACTATAGCCAGCTGGTCTCTGTTTACTTTAAAATCAAGTTTCAGAATTTCCATGTGTATAAGAAGGAAGTGTAGTATCTAGATTTAGTCGAGGAGGATTGGCTGTTTACATGGGAATAGTTATAAGTTGCATATGGGGTGAAATATTGTACACGTTGGCCCTAAATCTTTGCAAAGGCTCTGGTGGGTAGCAAATATCTATCGCGCATGTAGAAGTAGTATAACTGAGTTTACACGAGCATGATGACTGTTCTTGCCACTATAAGCATCATCTTCTCCAAATAATGTAGTGCCTTCAGCTTCCTGGGTAAGATGACAGTGGTTGCTCATGGTAAATACTTCCCAGTTTTCTACACGGGCAGGGCCGTGTAAATGACACTGAAACTCTTCCCCTGTACGTTGGAAAATACATCCTGAACAGAAGTTTAAGAAAGAAAAAAAGAGGCATTTATTTCTGTAACTAAAGTGTTATTTGTATGAGTAATCTTGATGTTCTTTTATAGGTAAGGTTCCTTACGTCTGAAGATGCCGATCTTTGGGAATATTATTGTTATTAAACGGAATGGGACGGATGGAATTAGTTTTCCACTCACTGCAAGTTCTTGTTTGTTTGGAAGGTGAGAATTAGTTGGGTACCTGTGTGTACACCAGAATAACTTTAGTGATATTTTTCCTTCAGATGATAGCTTTTCGTACTTATTTGCAAAATTAAATACTTGTGTATTTGTGAATCATGTTCTTGAAAGGGAAGGTAGTATTGGACAAAGGTTAATTGGAAGACTAGAAAGAAGAACTTAATTCTTGTTACATTTTTCTATCCTTTCCTTGCCATAACTATTTTTATGTAAAAAAAAAAAAAAACAAAACAAAAACTCACAGAAGTTTCTGGCCAAAGGAAATGTGGGGAAAGGATTAGAAGGGATGCACAGTTGATAAGCAAGTGATTCTTTTATCTGGATAATTGACTAGTGAAGAAGAGCAAAATATGTGGCTTGTATTTGACCATATTCATCACATCAGCGCTCTTAATTTTATTTTTGGGTTCTCCAAAACTTCAGTAACAATATGTCAGCCAGTATCTTGAATTAATATTAAACATGAATAACAACTTATACATCTTCCTCCAGTCTTGAAAATCACTTTGCTTTACACAGTTGGGTGATAGTGCATTTTGAGCTTGATCCAGCTATTTTGCTTTAAAAGATAAAATGAATGTACTTGAATGATATATGTGAAGGCTTGACTAGATGATCTTACTATAAATAGGATTCAGATAAAATGTTCTGCTTCTCTTAAGCTAGATCTCTTCGCACTTTACTGACTGATAGGTATCTTTTAATAAGTGTATTTATTCAGTCTGGAGTTAGATTTCACAGTGGAAGTCTGTGGGAAGCACTCCAGGATCAGTAATACTGTTCCCTGGCTTCTGCAGCACCAACCTTGATTTCTGCCAGCTGCTTCAGTGATAGGTGTCAGGGCTTCTGTGAATGGCACTTTGGCCTGATGGCTGATAGGTTTGCTGCCTCAGACCTACAGGATGTCAAAAGCATTAGAGATTACCTTAAAAAAAAAAAAAGGAAAAAAAAAAACCCAGACAAAAAACCCAGTCTGTTCACTTAAAATCACAGCTTTCACTTACGTACAACTTCTAAGAAGGCAGAAGTGGCTGTCCAGGTGAGACTGAAGGTCTGTCTGCCTAATATTCTGTCTCAAGAGTGACCGGTAACGAATGTGCGAGAGCGAGCTTAAGAGCATGTACTGGTATTTTCTAAAAATTTTCCACAAGTTGTTGGCAACTTGCAAGTCGGGGAACAAGTAAACTCAAACTACCAGGTAGCTGTTGTAGAGATGTCCCTTTCAGTTGCTGTTAACTGGTTCTGGGTATTTCACCATGTTTTTTCTGGTACAGATTCACTGATGTTGTTGAGGTGTGAGACTTGGGTAGTTCGTTTTCTTCATGCTCCCGAAGTTAAGGAAGTGTTGTGCTGCTGTACAGCTATTAGCTGAGAAGTTATGGAATCACCTAATTCTATAAGAGTCAGATTTTTTTTCTGTTCTCTGTCTTGAAACTCAAATTGTGTTTTCACCCACAGGAGAAGCGAGTGTGATATTCGCATCCAATTGCCTCAGGTCTCCAAAGAACATTGTAAAATTGAAGTAAATGAAAACAAGGAGGTAAGGTATATGTATTTTGCCCACAGATGCATTGCATCGTTGCATCTCATCAGGCTACTGAAGTGTTTGTTTTATTTTTAGGCAATATTGACGAACTTAAGTGCGGTAAATCCTACGCAGCTGAATGGTGGCTGTTTTCAGCAACCTGTACCCCTGAAGCACGGAGACGTGTTAACGATTATTGATCGTTCTTTCAGGTAAGTGCCAGTGACAAACCGTTAGTGCTTCAACCCTGGGATGTGTTCTGCACGCAAATGGTGCCGAGAGCTCGGTAGACCCAGGCTCTTGAAGAAACAGAAGGTGGCTGTGGATAAATGGGAAAAATTAAAATGTCCTTCTGCCATCTTCAGAAATGGAAGTTAATCTAGTTTATTTCATATTTCTTCGTGGTCTTCTATAGGCCTTCTTAAGGAGGCAAGGTTGCTTAGAAATGTTTTTTTTTGGTTTTTTAATCGTTTTTATATTATGTTAAGCTAAAGCAATAAAGACAGAATTGTCTGGAGAGATTGTTTTGATTTTTTTTTTTTCCAAGCATAGTCACTTTTAGGGGAAAATTTAGAAATATTTTGGTGTAGTTAAAGCTTTTAAAAGTGATATGTCTCTATGGCTGGCAGTGGACAACTATTTCTAGATCATTTATCTTAATAGAGAGAATTTAGACATCGACTATTTGACAAAAAATCATTGTTTATCTTAAATATTTCTTCCAGATTTGAATATCCTCTCCAATCAACTCCAAGAAAGAGGCGTTCTAGATCTCCAAAAAATGAAACTCTGCAGGTAAGTTCATGGCCATAGGCTTATTTATTGCAAGTTGGTATTACTTGTGATAGAGTATTCTACTCCTTTGTTCTGTTGTTGTTTTTGTGGGATTTTTTTTGCTAGAAATAATATTTCAGCCAGATACTACCTTTCTGTTTGAAAATACAAATCAACATCCTTCAGATGAATACTTTTTAAAGAAATTAATAATTTATTATTTCTACACTTGCCAGTTGATGGTAATAGGGATGTAATAATCTATGAGTTACCAGTACAGGTGAGCTATTAAAAATTCATCTCTAGCTTTTTCGAAGAGAGAACTGAGTACAGAAAATGCGGAGTATGGGCCTTGGATATTCTTGTACTTTAAGTGGAGAAGTTTGCCCTAGAGAATGAACATTCTTTTTCGAAAAGAAGCTGTTCTGTATGCTAGTACACAAATATATTGTTGGAATTTATAAATAACAAACTAAGCCTATCTTTTAATAATTTATTTTCATTAATTTCTTTTATTCTCAATAAAGTTTTCTCCCTTAAAGGAGATAGTGTTAGTTTGTGAGTACTGTGGCTATTGAAAGATATCGGGGGGTTTTATGTTCTAGTTCTTATTTTCCATTAGGTCTGGAGAGAAGGCGAGATTCAAATGTGCTCATGTAGATTCTTATACTACAGCTGCTTTTAGAGCTAGTTTTAATGATAAAACGAGGCTTAAACTTTTGTTCTTTAGGGTCTTAAATGTGTATTGGTCAATGTTCTTCAGTTCTGAAATATCAGAGAATTTTGTTTGCATACTTTTAAGCCTGTTTAGTAAAAAATGCACGTACTTTTATAAACCTAGTGTTTTTAAATGCACAGTTGAAAGCTAAACCATAAGATACTTGTTGCTCTGCTGTAATATTGTACAAATTTACAGGTTCTTCATGTTCAGCAGAGAAGTGGAATTACACAAACAAACTTCAAGATCTAAAAGTCTTCATGCTTCAGGTTGGTACCTGGTTTATGAGGCCTTTGTTTTCTTCTTCACCCTTGACTGCATTTATTCTTAGCAAAAGAAACGTGCTTTAAAACTTTACAATCTGAGTTCAGTGTGCCTCGGTTATGTCAGTGTACTATCTCATCATATTTTGACGCTATGATTTACCAAAGCTAACTCCTGCCCAGAGTTGTCAGTTGAGTTGCATCCTGACAAATGGGCAGTAACAACCTGGAACAGGCAAAATCCAGAGGTTTTACTTCAAGTGATTTGTGCAAATTCAGTTTGCGAAGTTTATCGCTAAGAACAGAGTGCAGTAGGCCAGCTTTGCCAATGCAGTACAAATGTCAGTTGAAAGTGATACGTGAAACAATTGTCTATTTTACTTTTCAACAGTATCAAACAAGTATAATTTGGCAAATTCAACTTTGTGATTAAAATTTCGTTTGCAGTCCTCTCCAGAACACAGCTAAGATGCCTTTTGAGCAAATTTTGCATTATCTTATGCATTCTTTCATAATGAGAAATGGAAACAGGTGTAATTTTGGGGATATATAGGAAAGGTTGCTTTTGCTGACTGAAATAATCATTTGCAATAGCTGTTTCATGTAGACTCAGTAAAAATCTAGAGCTACTATGTCTGGGTAGTTACAGACTATGGGAATGCTCATTTTCATGGGAAGACACAAGGTTTATTAGAAAGAGGCTATTTATCTACAGACAGGTTTGATTTTGTGACAAGCATTTGTTTTAGTGCAAAAAAAAAAAAAAGCTGTTTTTTCAGTGGGTTGTTGTGCACACATCTGTATTCAGAGGTTTGGGTGACAAGTTCCCCGATGTCTTGTATGTCTTGCGATACAACAGTTGTTCCATCAACTTTAAGGGAACAACTTGTCAGCTTAGTAAAAACACTGCTGATATACATGTCTGCAGATGGGTAAAAGCTTTCTCAGAAAGATCTAATTTCCTGGTTTTGCTCATGCTCCTCTTTCGCCCCTTGCTCCTTTTCCCCTTTCCCAGAAGAGACTGACAAGCTTTCCCTTCATTTTTACATGGATTATTTCCCATCACTATTAAGAAAAGTCAACACCTCTCAGCATTTGTTGCTGAAACAAAGTAGTCTTGTAGTTGTGGCTGTTGATTCCAAAGGAAAACAGAAGGGCAAAATACTAAGTGCCTTCCCTGAATATAGGACAAATTCCAGATTACAACTTTAAATTAAACATTTAGATTCTCAGGCTCCTACTATGAGACAGATTGTTATTGTTAACAGAGTTTTATTTACAGTACTGCATCTTGGTTGACCAACTTGGGAGATTGCAAGGATTTATTTTTTTTTTTCAATCTCCAATTATGGAACTTATTTGTAGTTCTGCAATTTTTAATTAACTCTGCGTCTGTATTGCTTCTGTTTTGCTTTGCTTACTTTGTAGATAATGCTGAGTGTGAAGAAAAAACCGGCAATGAAAATAAACGAAATGCAGAGGAAAATATTTTCAAAGCTGTATCTGTCAAACTACAGACACCCAAATCTTCGCACCGAATGCATCAATCTCTTAGAAAGCAAGTTGAGATGTCTCCCTTCAGTAAACTCTATGAAAAACTGAAACATGAGATTCAAGTGAAAAAACCTCTGCAGGAGGGAAATGTATCTCAACGAGCTGCAAAAGAAGATGGTAAGAGTGAGCCAGGTGCTCTGTTTTCATCATCAAGTTGTTTTTATGATCTGGGAAGCCTGACTAAAGAAAAAGAAATGGGCAGAGGTGAAAAAATGGAAAGATGTAAAATCACAATAAGGGAAGAAGAAATCCGCCAGATCTCAGTTACAGGAAGTGCTACCAAGAGCTTTACCAGAAGTCCTCGGACTCCTGTTTCAAAGGAGATGTCAAGAGATATCGGCAAAAGAAGTCACTTGCAAGATTGCGAGCATCCAAGTACAGCCGGCAGATCTAAGGCTACCGAAGTTACACCCAAACCCAGGAAGGAGAATGATGGAAATGCAGCCCTTCCACGGGAGCAGTGTTCGATAGAACGCTTGGGTTACGCAGACAGAATGCAAAGACACAGCTTGGCAGCACCTCTGGATAAACTGCCACAAACAAGTAATGCCACAAACGTTTCTGAAGTAGATAAGTGCGATCTGTCTACACCAAAGTCCAGAAGGAAGAGTCCTCGATCTCGTTTCACAACACCTGTGGAAGAAACTAGTGGAATGAATGCAGTAAATACCGATACTCCAACACCTCGACGACGTCTGTCATTGAAACGTAAGTCTCTTTCAGAAATTGCGGTGGAAACTCAAAGGGAAGGTTCACTGTGCCAAAGTGACGGCCTCCAAGAGCTGCCTCTGGCAGAAAAATGCGTAAAGCAAAGACAAAATAGTAAAGAGCACACACCAGGAAAACCTGTCAAAGAAGTGCCGCAAGAAATTTGTGATCAGGCAAACTTTGTTAGCTCGGAAGATGGATATTCTGAAACTCCTTCCTCTTCTTCTAATTCCAAGAGTCCCAAAAGAAATAACAGGCAAAGCGAAGAGTTATCAAACAAAAGTGTCCGTTTGGAGACACTGGCTACAGCAGAGTTAACGTCTGAACTGGTGTCTCCGGCTGGTCAGAAACCTGGCTCTGGGAGAAAAAGGGGTAGGCCAAGGTCCTCTGGACTGCTCTCTGAGAAAGCTTTGGAGACAAGTGCCGGTCAAGAACATCATGATAAAACCGCAGACAGACAAGAGAGTGAAGCTGAAGAATTGCTGGGCACAAAGAGGTGTCACCAGGAGCAAGATCTGGCAGATGTTACAAGACTGCGTAGGTTGTCGTCAAAGAGAAGGTCCTCTGGAAGTGCTGCTGTACTGGAGGACAATGAGGCTGTCTCAGAAATGAATAATTCTGGCCTGTTGGCTGTAGACGAATCAGGTAAATATGTTTAATCCCCCTGCTTCATTGTTTCTGTATTGATAGATTCTTGTAGTGTTTTTATGAGAATTTTTCTGCTTTTATAAAACGTTGAACTTGTTGCTGACATATTAGTTATTTTTGACCATAAAAATAATAATAATATACATAAATATATATAAATACACATAATAATAATATACATAAATGTTTACTCAATTGAATCTCTTTCTCTTTAAGGTAAGTTACCTTCTGATATGTTTCCAACTTTAAAATGCACAAGTAAGCACAGGTTTTGATGCCGGTTAAAATGTCAGCCTGGATTTTTGGCTGAACAGAAATATTTTCAATTGTTTTTAGGCAAGACGAAAAGGATATCTCAGAAGAGGAAAAGTGATGATTTGATACTTCAGCCTTTAGGAAAAAGAAAGAGAGTGTCTTTTGGTGGTCATCTGAGTCCAGAACTCTTTGATAAAAGCTTACCTCCCAACTCGCCCCTTAAGAAAGGTGCAATTCCTGCGAGACTGAGCTTACCCTTCGGGAACTCGCCACGTGCCGTTCTGAAAAAGACTCAGGGATTGAAGCACTTTGCAGTCCAGGTAAACGTTAAGACCAGTCGAGTCGCTAAGACAGTCAATGCAAACAGAAGGTAGGAATTCCAAGACTTCTCAAAATGAATTAAAAGTTAGTAGTGAACTTTTATTTAGAGGCAAAGTGGAAGTGGAAATTTTAATTGGAAGTTATGAAATGGTATTTGAAATTGGGAAGTTTTAATCAGCGCTTTTAAAAGTTTTTCCTTGTAGGAAGGGGCTGAGCTTAGCCTTTATATCTACTCTACAGGAGGTGTGTTTTTCTACACCTCACATGCATGTAGGGGAGTATATTTCTGTATTGTTTGTTCATGGCAGCGGTGTCTCCAAGCTCTAGTTTACCATAAATAACAGAATACAGCACAGCAGTTTGTTGGCAGACTGTGGAGGCTACTGCTATGTGGTTTGGGTAGAAGTTTGAAAACATTTGCTGTCGATTTCAACTAGTCCAAATGTGTGTAGTGTACTTGAATAAAGCAACATCATAAAGTCAGTTAATTTATTCACTTGAATTTGCATGTGTCTTGAGACTGTTTTGAAGTTTAAAGCTGGTTGCAAGTTTGTTTTCAGGGAATGACATTTAAGGCTTTTTCAAATGACGTGGTGATACTTTATACTACTGTATTTATTTGTCTGAGGTGTAGATGAGCATTTGTAGTTCAGTTAAGTGAAGTAATATTTTCTTTATGAGTTTTTTTGTTTGTTTGTTTTCAGAATGAGAAAACATCACCGAAAAAATTATTGGCCCAGAAGTCCCCTTCTGCCTCATCCCCTGCCTCTGGCAAGGCAACACCTAAACTTCCTTTTGGCTCTCCAGCACCTTACACCAAAGGACGTTTCTCTGTTTCTCGCGTCCTGGCACCGTTACCAATTGCAGAGGAGATGGATGCTGTTGCAGAAGACGTGAATACAAAGGAGAAAAATGGTGCCCAAGTGACAACACCAAAGTCTTCTCATGTGAACCGAGATGATAAAACCTTTTCGACAGCTACACCTCACAAACCAACGAGAAGCGCTCAACTTGCTCATAAGGTCACTCCCATGAAGAGGAGAAGTGGGGCTGTAGCAGTTTTCAGTGCAAAAAGAAGAAGTGGTGCCTCTAGTGCCAACTTACTAGGTTTGTTTCAGCAGTTAATTTTTAGTGTTTAATGCTTTAAAATACAGGAATGAAACTGAAGGAAGCCTATTTTGTTATGCAGAGGTCACCAAATGATTGGCGTATCTTTTAAAATAATTTCCTACATGCCTGACATGTTTCCATGCATCCTGAACACCCCAGCAAGTTCTTCTTGCAAGTTCTTTTTATTTACAGACTTGCCCAGCAATTCTGTCAAGACAATAATATCCTTTTCTTCAGGAACAGTGTTCCCCTTTTTATCTCTACTTTAAAAAATAATCGATCCCTGTCTTCTCATAGCCTGTTTCTGAGGTAAATGAGGCAGATGTCCCAGCGACTTACAACGTCATTTATTGCACAGCTCTAACCAGTTCCCTGATTGCTCTGCTGTGTAAAGAATGATGCTGTGATAAAGGTAGCCTTGCTTTGGGAATTTCTCAGAGCGTGTTATAAGGAGAAAGTGATATAAGAAAATTTTTGGAAAGTCTGTGTAGATCTAAGTGCTGTAAGCAGTAGAAATAAATAATTTCCTTCCTGTGAAATTCCCTGGGAAGGTGGTGAAAGAAAAGCTGGATATGTTTCACTTAGAAGCCATTTCTCTGATGTTAAGTCAAATGTCCCACCAGGGAAAAGTTCAGCTATAATAATGAATGAGGCTGAAGGGCTCATGGCAAGGTGGTTGGTTTTTTTTGGGGGGGTGTAAAATATTTCCTTGCAGAGAGAGTGAGGACAGAGTTGGGCCAGCATTCACTTGCAGGATCTAACATCTATTTGGCACTGTGTGAAGCTTTCTGCTGTTGTTTTGTTGTGGAAGGCCATGCGGGGCACTTGGACACGTGTTAAAATTCATCTGAAACCGTGTCTTGCAGCTGAAAGCGTTTCGCAGGGCACCACGGTGTAGGTGGTGTCAGATGATAAAACTGCTTTTCTGTGCCTGACTGCAGCAAGTCCACTGGGCTCGTAAAGAAATTATTGTGAATTCTGTTTATGCAGCTGAGAATTAAAGTGGTTGTTTCTCTTTGGCTTTCTAGTTGCAAAATCTTGGGCGGACGTGGTAAAATTAGGCGTTGCAAGACCACAGTCAAAGACTGTTAAAAAAAGTGTTGGAAAAGGAAGATCCTTGAAGAAAACAACCCAGTCCCCAAAGGTATTCTTTTTCTTTCTGCATTTTTATTTATTTTCATAAACACAAAACAATGTGTAGATATTCTGCTAGAGAAACTGGAAGCTTCTGAGCTTTTAGCGTGATGTTAAATGGATGTTGATGTTTTTGTCACAGCATATGAGAAATACAAGTTGTCGATAAAACGAATCTCTTTGCTAACTTTTTGGTGTTTTTTCATGTTTGATTTTGTCCATTTCTCCCCTGCAGACTCCAGAAAGGAAAGTAAAAGGTCATTTTAGTACAGGTCATGCAGAGTCACCTGCTACAATAGTTGTAGGTAGAGCTTATTCCACCACAGTCAGAACGTCTGGACGAGTCCCAAAAGTGGTAAAAAATCCTGTCTTGAAGCTAAACATGAATATGGACGAAAGCTTCACAGGTAAGGTTTTTTTAAAGTCTGTCTTTTTTTTAAACTCTGCCGACCGTGTAGTTCTTTTTCAAAGCATATGCTCAATTTCTCTAAATGTTAATTATAGGAATTACTGAAATGTTTCAAACTCCAGAAAATAAGAGTGGAAAATCATTATCTCTGGCCTCTGTTCAGAAGACTGATTCTACACCATCATATGTGGCGATGGAAATTTCAGAATTGTGCACTCCTGAAGAAACTGGTATGTTTATTTGAAAAGAAAGGAAATGTTTACGTGTATTTAGGGGGAGTGATGTGTCTGCTGCTCGAGACAGTGAGCAGTCTCAGCCTAGGCAGACTTGATGTATTGCGGTGAAACTTCTCACTACCCACAACGGGAACCATTGATTTTTATCATGTGTGAAAACACATTTTTGTAGTTACAGTTATTTTCTGAGTAGTTGCTCTTTTCTTTTTCTTTCACTTTGGCATGAAACTTGGAAATTGCAAAGTGCTGTTTCAGGTAGTTGTCTGTGGATACAACCGAATCCAATGACAGAGTTTCATGGTGGGGAGAGGTTATTGTGTAACTTGGCAGAAAATGTCCACTTAATTTTTTTCTTTAAAAAGTCAAGCCAGAGAGATTTGTATTAAGATACACTTGGTGCATCTCTTGCTAATAACCTTGCATTCTTGAAATTAAAATTCTGTTTCTTGAGAGTTTAGCAAAACTCTCATCTACTGAAACATCAAGAAAAATCAAGAATAAATCCTTCAGTATTTAAAATAATAAGAGTTGAAATATATTTTTGTCTATTTCAGATGCTGTGGAAAATAGGCTTAGGTATAATAAAGCTTGTTACAGCTTCAGAAGGGAGTGCAGTAAAAAGGGGTTTCTGTGAAAATCAGAACTAGTAGAGTGATTGTCATCTGCTTGAAGATATCCATTATCAACTGTTGCTTATCCTATTAATTAGTGCTTTCCTTCAATCGATGGGCAAGCCTTTAGATTCTGTACACTTCAGTCCTTTCGTGTCAGAAATGGTTTGGTTTCATAATGGAGGGAATATAGTTACAAATAAACCAGTTTATTAATGCTGCAGAACTAGGAGCTTTCAAGGACTTGAACATCTCATGGTTAGGACTTGACAGGATGGGAGCTACAAAGACAACCTATTGGTAGGTCATAGAATCCTAGAATATCCTAGGCTGGAAGGGACCTTAGAGATCATTTAATCCAGCCTCCCTGCTGCCAGGGACGTCACCTCTCGACTAGATCAGGCAACACGTGGGGACCGAACGGGAATCAAACCCGCAACCTTGGCGTTGTTAGCGCCACGCTCAAGGAACTGAGCTAACTGGCCCCCACAAGCATTCATTAAAAACTGACGCCAGTGAACGTGTCTACTTTATTCCTAGTTTGCAGATGAAGGTTATACTTTTAAATTAACAGATAGTTTTAAGACTGAGATTGTAGTTGTAGTTAAGGATAAGGGACTCCTGGAGTCAGCCTGTTCTCCCACCTGCAGTGCTCTCACTGCTCTGCAGGTCCATTAACGGCAGTTCTCAGCCTGATCATCCAACTAGTTCTTGTTTAACCAGTTGTCCATTCCTCTAGCCTGCCATGATCTTGTCTGAATACCAAACTATTCTGGGAGACGGTGTAGAAAAACTTGTCAGAGTTGCATTAAATGATAGCCGACGCTCTCTTTTTCTTCCCCAAAGCTGCTGTTCTCATCAGGGAAGGTAATTGGACTGGTCAGGTATGATCTTCCTCTGGTAAATCCATGCTGACTGTTCCCAATTGCCCTGTTCTTCCTATGCCCAGGTGTGTCTTTCTAGATGCCCTGTGCCACTATTTTTGCAGGGACAAAAGCGAGACTAGCCTTTAAATATTCATGGCTTGGGCTTGAGTATATTCTAGAAATAGCATTTCTGTTGTTATAAATTTGGTTTAAACTGTGTTGCACGAAACAAAAAACAAACTTCATCTAGTATCTTCATAGAATGTTGGGGTTTGGAAGTGACCTCTAGAGATCATTCAGTCCAACCTCCTGCCCGAGCAGGGTCACCCAGGGCAGCCCCACAGGAACGTGTCCAGGCGGGTTGGAAAGTCTCCAGAGCAGGAGACTCCACACCCTCTCTGGGCACCTTGTGCCAGGGCTCCGGCACCCGCACAGCCAAGAAGTTTCTCCTCATGTTGAGGCAGACCTTCCCATGTTCTAGCTCACACCCATTATTCCTTGTCCTGTCACTGGGCTCCACTGAGAAGAGACCAGCACTTTCCTCTTGACTCCCACTTCTCAGGTGTTTATATACATTAATAAGGTCTCCTCTCGGTCTTCTCTTTTCAAGTCTAAACAGCCCCAGTTCTCTTAGTCTTTCTTCATAGGAGAGATGTTCAAGTCCCTCGATCACCCTCGTAGCTCTCCCTTGGACTCTCTCCAGTAGGTCCCTGTCTCTCTGGAACTGGGGAGCCCCCAACTGGACACAGGATTCCAGGTGTGGTCTCACCAGGGCAGGGCAGAGGGTCAGGAGAACCTCCCCAGCCCTGCTGGACACACTTTTCTTAATGCCCCCCAGGATCCCACTGGCCCTCTTAGCCACAAGGGCACGGTGCTGTCCCATGGACAACTTCTCTGAGTTGTTCTAACCAGACTTTTTTCCTGTAATCTTTGATTTGTTTCAGTTCTTTACTAGTGAGAGGAGTGATGGCTATTTCTATTCAGAACAGTGTGGTTATGCTTGTCCTACTCCTCATGCTTACTGTGCTAGGAAATAGCAAAAGAAAGTAAATAGTTGGTACTGTACAGACAGAAAAATTCACCTTTTCCCAAACTTTCCTCTCGAATATCCTTTTCTGCTATATGTAATGAGCAGGATGCAAAAGAATCCAAGAACTCCAAAAAACAGCACCTGTACGGGGTCCGTAATGAGTATTTGTGTAAAGCATGTTTCCAAGTACAAGCCACCTGCAGACTGAGTGTAGCTGGCCGGTGTTATTGTGGCACCTCTGTTAGTCTGTTAAATAACCGCTGTCGTGTAACAGTATTGGGAGTCTGGAGAGGTCACAGTCAACAGGAAGCTGGTAAGTGTCCCACATTTCAAGATGAGTAAAAGGGAAGACCCTGCTAATTACTAGGCCTGTCAGACTCTTTTTGGTGCCTGATAAAATGATGGTGAAAGTTGTTCTGACACTTACTGAAAAACACTTGAGAGACAAGGTGGTCATTGGTCCGAGCCAACACAGGTTCATGAGGGGCAAGTCCTGCTTAATCAGCTATTTCTGTGACAAGGTCGCCCATCTAGTGGACCAGGGGAAGCCAGTAGATGTGGTATTTTTGGATGTTAGCCAAGCTTTTGATACCGTCTCTCACAGTATCCTTCTGGATAAAATGTGTGGCACAGAGCTGGGCAAGCCCATAATACATTGGGCAAGCAATTGGCTGGTGAGTCGGGCTCAAAGAGTTATAGTAAGTGGGGTGACTCAATTTTAGGGCCAGTGCTCTTTAATGTTTTTGTAAATGATCTGGAAACAAGAATTGAATGTACATTGAAGTTGGCAATACTAGATTAGGAGGAGCTCTGGACTCCCTCAAGGATGGAGAGGTCTTCACAGATGAGAGACAAGCAGTGATCAAACACGGAATTTAACCAAAGTGCTGGATTTTCTACCTGGTATGGGATAGTCCTGGTTACACCTACAAATTGGGAGACAGTACGTGGGAGGGCAGCCCTGTGGAACAATCTGGAAGAAGTTGAATATGAGTTGACGGTGTGCCCTGGCAACCAAAAAGGCCAACTGTGTCCTGGGGTGCATCAAGCACGGCAGAGCTGGGGAGGTGATTGTCCTCAATCCTGGGGGCTGCACTCCCAGTCCTGTGTGGAGTTTGAGAATGTCAATACAAGGACATCAAACTGTTGGAGTGTGTTCAGAGGAGGGTGACCAAGATTGTGAAGGGCCTCAAGGACAAGCCTTGGAAGGAGCAGCTGAGATCACTTGGCTTGTTTCAGCTTGAGAGGAGAAAGCTGAGGGGTGACCTTGTGGTCCCACCTATCGAGATGAGCAGCGGAGGGAGAGGTACTGGTCTCCTCTCTCTGGAGACTGGCAATAGGACACAAGGAAATGGAATGAAACTGCATCAGAGGAAGTTCAGGCTGAGGAAAAGTTCTTCACTAAAGGAGTGGTCACTCACTGGCACAGGGGCCCCAGGGAGGACACAGCACTGAGCGTGTCAGGGTTTAAAGACCTTCTGGGTGACAGTCTTAGTCATACAGTTTAGTTCTAGGTAATCTTGCAAGTTGGACTTGGTTGTTGTTATGGGTCCCTTCCAACTTGAGATAATCTATGGTACAAATTTTACAAAACCTCTGGTCTTTTTTTCCTTTCTAGTGTCAGAAAAGGTCAAATGTGTGTTCATTAATGCAAAAATTTCTGATTTATGCTTGGTATTGCTTCAAAACATGAAGGAAAATTACAATAAAAAACTTTAATTTTTTGCTATATTTATTTATTCTAGGGACAACAGAAAACATGAAGTTTTATATCTGGTTAAATGAGAAAATAATTTTTTAATAACTGATTTTTTAAATGTATGCTATGGCTTTTAGAAGCTAATTAACAAATTAATTGTTGATGCACATCTTTAGATTTTGTTTTGCAATAGACTCCAGCTGTTTGAATTCATTTTCCTTAGTTATATAGTAGTTGGAATGTGTGGATTTTCTGTTTAATTCTTTTTCTAAATTACATAAATCTACTATTTATTTCAGGAGAGATGATGGTGTCACCATTAAATAATTCAGATGCTTCAGAACAGAGACAAGATAGTCCAGGCATTTGTCACTTTCTAAGAGAGGAGTCTCTGAAGTCTGTGTTCGATGCAATAGCCACAAAAACTCCTGAAAAAAGAATATTTATACTGGAAGAAAATATTACTGTGAATAGTTTGTCAATTATTCCAGAAAAACAAGTGTCTGGGGTGAAATCAGGAAGGAAAAGGAGGGCTCCAAAGCAGAAGTTGGAGACAGCTGAGGACTTTTCAGGCATCAAGCAGCTCATGAAGACCCCGAAGCAGAAGTCAGAGCCTGTAGAAGACTTTTCGGGCATCAAGCAACTCATGAAGACTCCAAAGCAGAAGTTGGAGCCAATTGAGGACTTGTCGGGCATCAAGCAACTCATGAAGACCCCGAAGCAGAAGTCAGAGCCTGTAGAAGACTTGTCAGGCATCAAGCAGCTCATGAAGACCCCGAAGCAGAAGTCGGAGCCTGTAGAAGACTTGTCGGGCATCAAGCAGCTCATGAAGACCCCGAAGCAGAAGTCGGAGCCTGTAGAAGACTTGTCGGGCATCAAGCAGCTCATGAAGACCCCAAAGCGGAAATCAGAGCCTGTAGAGGCTTTGTCTGGCATCAAGCAGGTAATGAAGACCCCAAAGCAGAAATCGGAGCCAGTTGAGGCTTTGTCAGGCATCAAGCAGCTCATGAAGACCCCGAAGCAGAAGTCAGAGCCAGTAGAGGACTTGTCAGGCATCAAGCAGCTCATGAAGACCCCGAAGCAGAAGTCAGAGCCTGTAGAAGACTTGTCAGGCATCAAGCAGCTCATGAAGACCCCGAAGCAGAAGTCGGAGCCTGTAGAAGACTTGTCGGGCATCAAGCAGCTCATGAAGACCCCGAAGCAGAAGTCGGAGCCTGTAGAAGACTTGTCGGGCATCAAGCAGCTCATGAAGACCCCAAAGCGGAAATCAGAGCCTGTAGAGGCTTTGTCTGGCATCAAGCAGGTAATGAAGACCCCAAAGCAGAAATCAGAGCCAGTTGAGGCTTTGTCAGGCATCAAGCAGCTCATGAGAACCCCAAAGCGGAAGTCAGAGCCTGTAGAAACCTTATCAGGTATCAAGCAGCTCCTGAGGACACCAGAGCAGAAGTCAGAGCCAGCTGAGGTTGTGTCAGACATCAGGTGTCTCATGAGAACCCCCCAGCGGAAGCCAGAGCCACTTGAGGTCCTGTCAGGCATCAGGCGTCTCATGAGAACCCCTCAGCAGAAGCCAGAGCCAGTTGAGGTCCTGTCAGGCATCAAGCAGCTCCTGAGGACCCCGCAGCAGAAACGAGAACCAGTTGAGGTTCTTTCTGGCATCAAGCAGCTCATGCAGACCCCGCAGCGAGGGTTGAAACCTGTTACAGATGAAATTGCTGTTGAAAAATTGCCGAAGACTCCAGCCCAAAAAAGGGAAGTGGCAAAAGATGTGGTGGGTGTTACTTCAATCAAGAAAACACCAAAGTTGAAATCTCAACCAGTAGAAGACATGATCGGGGTCAGCCGTATTTTCAAGACACCAAAGGAGAAAGTTGAACCCGTCGAGGATATGTTTGGTATTAGTAGGTTGGTGAAGACCCCAAAAGAGAAGTGTCAACCCGTTGATGATTTTGTGGGTCTACAAAGGCTTATGGCAGAGCCCAGGCAGAAACGTTCCGATTCTGAAGTGGATTATGTTGGAATTGCAGCAATGTTTGGCACACCAGAGGATATTAAGGTAAAATATTTCTTTAGCTTTTGGAAGGAACGTATTCGGGCTTTGAACCTGTGATAGGGATGAATCCTTAGACCTCCTAGTGTGACATCTTGTACGTTATTGTACTTAAAGGCACCTCATGTTGGCTTGAAAAGGGGAAATATGGCAATTTTTTTAAAATTTTATTTAAACCACTTTGGTAGCTTTTTCTAGTGTATGCCCCCCCCCACTAGAAGACGTAGCTTATTACAAATTTGATTCTGAGCACATGGGGTTTTTTTTTTTGGTCACCTGTGCCTGTTATGAACAGAGCACCCTTTGAATTTCTCCCAGACTGTAATCAAACTCTTTCTCAGCCTTCCTTTTCATAAGCAAGGCGTACAGTTGGAGGGATTTCTTGTCTGCTTTATACAGCAGCTTCATACTCCACAGGTTCAATTTTAAACTCTCTCTTTGTGTATCTAAAAGTGTTGAACTTTTGACAAAACGTGTCATGGTGTGGCCAGTGGATTGCTCGCTATGGCCCAAAGTCTTTCATTCATTGCTTCCTGAGCAGATGCTTATTTTACAGATACAGCTTTATCACTGTACATTTGCCTGTGTCGTTTGTGAATTTTATTAGGTTTGATTTTTATGCTTATTCCGAGATTCAAAGGTAAAATGCCGAGTATCACCAGGCTTGCTGCTTGTCAGCGTAGAATTACACCAAAATACTACAAAACACTCATTATTCAGCTTCAATACCCCAGATTCCTTTGGAGCAATCGTTTAGACACTTTTAAGCCCATTTAATTAATATTTTTTTTTAAATCTGTGTAATATTTGTTATCTTTCACTGTAAAACTGCTACTCTAGCTTAGATGGCAAATATTTTGATCTGTTTATGTGCTAGTATCAAATATAGGGATGCAATTATAAAACTAAGTTGAGTTCATTTTTGGAGAAAATTACCAGTCAAGACTTTTTTCAAATACTACTGTACATTAATTTTTGTACTGGTTGGCTCCATTACTTCTTGCCCCGTCAGACGTGTATTTATTGATTATTGTTTATTCCCTTAGGTCAGATCAATAAATGTTACGGATTCTAAGCAAAAAAATAATCCTTGTACTAATTCCAGCCATAAATCCGGTAAGTACTAATGCTTTAACTACAGAAATAATGAATATACAAGGTAATATATGTTATTATGAAGTTTTAACGTATATTTTAAAAATTCAGAAATATGCAGTGTGCATAGCTCGTCTAATTTGTGCAGTCATCCCTAATGAACACCAGGTGCTGGAGTTCTGTTGCGTGGAAGTAACAGTGTAGTAGTTTGGTGTGGTAATGTTGGTATCTGCAAACACACCAGTGTGAAAAAACCTGATTTTAAGATTTCCCCTTAATTTTTTTTTTCTTTGCGAAGACTTTAAGAACGCAGCTTCAACCTGAGAATGCTACATATCAAATAAACCAACGACCCTTGGGTAGAAGCCTGGCCTTTGATCTACGGATTGTTCAAAATATTTATTTGTTAGTTGTTAAATTAGGAATATTGAATGTGATTTGTTTGAACAAGATGACTGTTTGAAAAATCAAAACTCACTAGTACGTTGGTCAGGCACAGTAATGTATAACTTCTATTTGTGCTCTTTTCTATGTAAAAAAACTTGGAATGGTGGAAAAAAAACCCCACATCTACTTTAGAAGGTAAAAGAAATATTTCACAAGGTGAAGATTCTCAACAGGGGCAATCAGCTAGGGAGGACCAACCTACCCAGAGGCCAAAAAGGGGCAGACCGTGCAAGGCGGCACATCCTGCTTCAGCAAAACAGCGTGAAAAGGAATTGAATTTAAAGCAGTCGCAAAATCTGGGAAAAAAGAGCACCCAAGAGGAGATGGGAGAGATGGATACTTCAACTTCAGTAGCTAAAAACAAAGGAAGAGGAAGGAGAGCAAACTGCTACATCCAAGAAGAAGTTGTTCCACAGCAAACTGCTCAGGACAAAGTTGAAGTTGATGCATTTGTGGAAGCCAGAGCTACTCAAAGACAGACAAGAGGAAAAAGGAAGGAACTGAAGGAGTTAAAACCTGCGAGTGAGAATCTTGAGCCTTGTGGCAAAGATTCTTCGGTGCTCCAAAAAGAACCTGCAAATATCCAACAGATTTTGCAGGCAAATGGCCTCAATGACATGATAGAAACTGAAGGCGATCCAACCGTAAAGGCAGTCAGTGTGTCTAGTAGCAGTCAAAATGAAAATTGTCAGCTGCAAACAGATGTTAAAAATCCTGAAAATTACTCTAATGAAGGTGGCATAGAAAACGGCAACGAAATGCTTCTGTCACCTCGGCGGAGGACTAGAGGAGTGAAAAAAAGGGAAAATCCAGAACCACTGATTCTACCTAAAAGAGGAAGAAGAGCTAAAAATGACCAAGTTAAAGAAACTTCTGCAGAAGACCTTCATGGGACCACAAGGAGGCTTTGTAAAGACTTCTCATCAAAGATGGTACAGAGAGATGAACTGACTTCTGGCAGAGATACTGAGACTGCAAAAGCGGAAGAAAACAGAACTAAACTTGAAATAAAGGTAACAGAAGCAAGAGTTAAGTCTTTAAGAAGTGCTAGAAAGCGCTCAACTGAAGTAAAGGATGTTTGCGAGATGGCACTTGAAAATACCCAAAACGTGCAGAAAGCTGAGGAAGCTTCGACTGAAACGCAATCACACCTCAAAAATGAACTTAAAGTATCTCAGGGAGATGAAACAAAAAGTGCTCAGGAAAATACGACAGAGCCATCTCAGACGTTAAAGGCAGAGTCACCCTCTGGAGAGAAAACCAAACTGCCAGTCACTGCTCTCAACTTGGAAGCAACCAGAAGTGCAGTGCAGGAAACCAACAGGACTAGAAGCAGGAGAGGCAGAAAAGAGTCTTTGGAGAAAAAGCGTGAGGAACTTGCCAAAGATTCAAACAACCTAGAACTAATTACTCCCAAATTTAAGTTGGAAACAGAGGTGGGTGAATTTTCTCTCAAAGATCCTTTGAGCTCTGTTTGTGTCAGTAACACAGACCAAGTCACAAAGGACCTGAAGAACGCGGCTGCTGTGTCAAAAACTGCAAACGGCGACAGCCTCGCTTGTAGCTGCCAAAAGCGGCCAAGAAATGAGCAAGAAATAGTTAAACCAAAGCCAAGTGAAATCCTGCAAGAGAACCAAGCACACAGAGAGGGGACGACCTGTAGAAGAGGTAGAGGTAGAAAAGTTAATTTTGAACTCAAAGAAGTCAGTTCCAAAGCGGTTGGAGGAAAAAGGAGTTCACCTGGGGAGGACAAAGGAAGGACTTCCAAAGATGGTCAGCGTGAGACTTCGGAAATTCCTTCTCCACAAGTAAGGAGGAGCAGGAGAAAGCAGGTCAATTCTATTCCTCAGGTAGCTTGTTCCACCTTTACGGAAAAACAAGCATTAATTGCAGATCATAGCAAAGACGAGGCTTTTGTAAAAGAGCAAGATTCAGCTTTGGAAGCTACTCCCTCTTCAGCAGAAGACAATCCATCGAGACGGGGGAAAAGACAAGAGGTTGCTGCAGCCTCGCAAAGATCTAGATCTCTTTCTGTCAGAAAACGGCGAGGGTTGCTGGAAGGTAATGATGAAAAGATGACTGTGAGAGAAGATCAAACTCCAGCTTTGGGAAATAAAACTTTGCAGGCAAAAGCAAATGCGTCGGCAAGGGACAAAAGGAGAAAGATTGATCTAGCAGCAGAGGCGAAAAGTTCAGCTTCTCTCCAGAGAAAATGTGGCTTGTCAGAAACCGATGATAAAGAGGAGGGTACTAATGAAGAGCAAAATATGCCTTTGGAGACAGTGTCCTGTGCAAAAGAGAAGCCCTTAGGAAGGGGCAGAAAGAAAGAAACTGCTCTGGCATCACACACAGCTACTTGTGTTTCTCGTAGAGGAAAACGTGCTTTGCCAGCAGAGCATGGTAGAGAGGAAGCTCCTAAAGAAGATCAAAATGTTCCATTAGAAAACCTTGAATCAGCTGTGAAAGAAAATCAGCAGAGAAAAGACAGAAGGAAAGAAATTGCCCTCTTGTTAGAAGCCACAACTTCTATTCAGGGAAAACTCAGCTCATCAGAAGAAAGTGGTAGAAAGAATAATTGTAGGGAAGCAAAGAAGCTGATTTTGGAAAATTGCACTTCCCAAGAAAAACCAGATCTTTCAAAAGAAACCTCAGGGCAGACAGTCACTTCGCTGGCTGTTAGTTCCACCTCGCTTCAAGGTTTGCCAGAAGGTGGGAAGAATGAAGCTCCTGAAGAACAGCAGAGTAGGGGTTTGGAAGTAGCTCCGTCTGCAAAAGAAAATCTTCCAAGAAGGGGCAGAAAGAGAAACGTTGCTTCTAAATGTGAAGATGGTAGTTCCACTTGTCTCAGAGAACAACCTACCTTGCCCAAAGGTAGAGGTCAAAAGAGGATTCTTAAAGAAGGTGAAGATACATCTCTAGAAAATAATTCATCCCAGGGAAAAACCAGGCAATTGAGGAGTAAGAGGGAAAAAGTAGAATTCGCATCAGAGGCAGCTGATTCCACTTCTGTCCTTAAAAACAGCGACTTGCCAGAAAATGGTAACGCTTTGGAACCTCAGAATGTGTGTTCGACATCCCCTGGTTCTGAAAAAAAAAATAACCAGTCTGGAAATCAAGGAAAAGAGCTTAATCCTGTCCAAGAGGTAGCATCCACTTCTCGCAGAAGAAGATGCCAGGTGCCAGCAGATGACTTAATATCCAAAAAATCCAAATCAGGTCAGTCATGAATTCGCTTCCTCTTTTCTAAGTGTAGCTAAATTTTATGCGTAGGTATAACAATAATGTCTACAAAATTCTGATGTTACTGAGGCCGTGTAGCTAAATTTTATGCTTAGGTATAACAGTAATGTCTACAAAATTCTGATGTTACTGAGGCTGCTCTGATGTAGATGGAGTGTAGGTCTTCTATACGGCAAGAAGACTTGGGTAAATTGTGTCTGTTCCATAAAAAGATGGTTTTCCTAAGCAGAAGGGATTGGCTTTATGGGATATGACATGTTCTTTCTTGGAGTATTCAGATATCTTCGTGCTCTTCTGTAATCCGTTGCCTCTGAATCTATGACAGTAAACAGCAGTTTAGACTAAATACAGCAACTAACTGACATGCAGAAGGTGGTAAGGTCAGAATATGATAATGGCATGTTTGTCTCACCCATTGCTCATCTCCTTTTCTCCTAAAGGCCCCTCAACCTCCTGCTTTCGTATCTCTGCTTTTGGAGGACCTTTACTAGTCATCAACTGGTTTTTGAAGTTGATGCTAGAAGGACTTGAAGCCATCTTGGAGCTAAAAAGATGGCCAAAAGTTCCCTACATCTCCCATTTCTTCCTTTCCTGTTTTGCTTTCCCCAAACCAATAGAACTCTTGCTGCAGACATCTAAAATATTCCCTGGAATTTTCAGCTTGATGTGATGTAACTTTTAAAAATGATACAATTGGAAAATATTATCAAAAGTATGGAAATGGAAATAACAACGGACGTAGTGACAAAAGTGATACAATTGGAAAATAGCAAAAGTATGGAAATGGAAATAACAAGGGACGTAGTGACAGTTTGTACATCTGGTGCTTGGGCTGATGCTTTTCTCTTGGAGCAGCTCAACTTTTCTAGATACATTCCAGACTTTTCCTTACAGTTAAAAGCCTGACTTTTGCAGCTTTATCTGGACCATAAATCACTTTCCATATATTAATTTTCGCAGGATTTTTCTTGAGTGTCGGATATGTTTTTGTTTGACGTATCAGTAGAAGGAATTTTAGCTAAAATGGTAGCTAATTGGTTTTGGAGCTCTCATTAATGTTAACCTACTTTCAGAAATAGCTGTAAGTCTTAGGGGATCTATCTTAAAGGCTATTGGATGTGCAGAAATGTGGGGCTTGGACCTGGTTTGTTGAATTCAGAGATGTAATCTTGGCAACGTAGTCAGGAGGGACGTTTCCTTCAAAAACAATAGAGCTGAAAATTGAATTTCCTATAAAATGCTTGATTTGTGATACAAAATCTTTCTGTGCCCAAATACAATAATTTTTCTGTGTACAAATAGAGAACGATGAGAACGGATCGCTACAAAGAGGAAAAAGAAACAAAACTAAAGAAAAACTTGGCCAAGAGGACGCAAGGGCCGCTCGAACTGCCAGAGGGACGGACAGGAAGACAAGATCAAGTGCAAGAACAAGAAAATAGTCCCAACAGTCACAGCACCAGTTTTTAAATCAATTCAGTAATGGAAATTGCATTTTTTTTTTAATGTGAGTTGATTTGCACTCGGATTTTAAGCTCAGATTTTGTAAAACAGGCAGTGAATTATGTTGTTATCAAAATATGTGTTTACAGATACAGCGTTGATATTTCATTTTAATAGATTTGTCTATGGGTAGTGGTTCCTAAACCATAGGGTGCTTGTGCAAAGCTGCAAAGATAAAAATAAATCTTTTTATAGCAGTGTTTATCCCCCTTCTCATGTTGATCAGTACAGCACTCAGGAAGCCATATTACAGTTTAAAGGCAGTTTAATTCTAAGCTATTTTCTGCTTTAATTTTCGTGTGCTTAAGTCTTATTTTTAATTACAGTTCTGTAAATAGTTTTTAAAAAATTATAGTTGTATTAGCAGAGCTATTTTTGCTAAAATTTCGATAATGTTCTTTTAAAAAAAAGCAAGAAGTTCATTGTATTGAAAAGTGCAGGTTTTGTAAGTCATTAAATTGGTGAACAATTTGGGACTCGTGTGCTTTGTGCTCTGAAGAATGATTAAGAATGTGTAATTGCTGCTCTTTTACGAGTGTATTTCAAAGATTCATTCCTTCCTTGCCGTGTACTGTGGGTCTTCTGCAGCACAGACACTTCTCTAAATGTGTCCCGGGTCCGGTCAGCCCTCCCACGGGTGAGGTGACACCGGTAAGAGATGGGAGCAGCGAGGGTGTGAAGTGTCACTTCTGTGCGGAAGCTGGTGTGGTTGGGAGGCCCTCGTGAAGAGATCGGTGTTTGGGTGATGGCATCTGGCATTTGTCGTCAAGGCTGAGGCCGTCTTGTTCCTGGGTTAAATGTAGAAAGAGAAAAATCATCTCAGATGTGGTAGGACATTAAGATATTTTAAATGTAGGTGGGTTTTTGAATATATGGAATACGCCGTGTCCATATCAGGTTTTTTATATCCTGTAGGTATTTTATCCTGTTATAATGTGTACGGTTTTTCCATAGCTCACCTCTAGTGTTGAGATTTTAAGTGCTGAAGATCTACTAATATTTTTGTGTGTGCTTTATTGCTTCCTGCGTGTTTGCTCTGACGTAGTTAAATACTTTCCACTGACCAGAACTGGTGGATGGTCTGTTCCTCTTGAAACAGCAGCAGCCTCCTCTAATCACCTTTTTGGTGATTAGAGCCAGCACTTGGTGATAGTTATTGCTTTAAGATTGAATGATGGAACGCATTGGGTTGGAAGGGACCTTTAGATGTCATCTAGTCCAACCCCCTGCAGTGAGCAGGGACAACTTCAACCAGATCCGGCTGCTCAGAGCCCCATCAAGCCTGACCCTGAATGCCTCCAGGGATGGGGCCTCTTCTCTGGGTTTGATTGCAGCCTTCCAGGTATGAGGAGCATCTTTACCCAAAACATTTAGTTGGTCTGTGGCACAGGATTTGCAATCCTCATCGCTTTCAGGTCAGGGAGCTTCATGTCTCGTGTCAGCCCCAGCTAAAGCAGTAGGTCTGGACCGTTACTGCCAAGAATTTTTCAGAGTTGTACCCATTTGATTGGATCTATGTTTATGTTAAGTCCCAGCAGGCTGAGCAACTTGTGGGATCCTCTCACCCTACAGAACAGTGGTCCTTTCCTTCTCATGTTTGATTCATGGCTCTTAAGTCTACATAACTGTGAAAGGGCTCCAAAACTTCACCGTTGTGAACCTATTTCTTTACCAGCCCCTACTTGCCACTTCCTGGAGGGAAGGTCCCCTGTTTTTTTCAGAGAAGCTCACACCATAACTCTCAAGTGGTTGGCAGAAGGGAAACAGGAGAAAGAAACTGCATGTTAGTAACTACATGAAGTTACTGTGCAGGGGGTCAATTTGAAACCCCATTACCACTATGTGGTGCACTTCACAGGGTTAAACAAACCGGCAACATCGCCGAGTTGCCGATGCCGCTGTGGGTTTAGATCCCTGAGCTGTACGAGATTTATTAGCACTGATGTTAGCATTTCTTACTCTGATTTTTCTCACATCTGATGTTCTAATGGAGAAGAGGTTCGTTGTTTGCTGCCTGGGTATTTTTTTTGGCAGAAAGTGGTTGGATCTCAGCAAAGAGCGAAGGGAAGAAGTAGCGTTGCACGTTAATAAACAACAGCGTGCAAGCAAAATTGAAATGCTGATTGTGACATCGAGGTAAATGGGTTGGACAGCTTGTGTATGTGGCACTGTATGAACCTGTGTCTTACATTGCAGAGGATGTGTCTATCTGGAGTACCCTCATTTTCTTTGGCATTCAAGAAACCATTTATTTGTCCGTCACGTCCTGTTTGCTAATCGATCCATCCAAACGAAGGTTTCTGCTGGCAACTTGGCGGTTCTTCTCAAGTACTGCTCGGCTTTCACATTCACATTTCACTGAGCCGTAAGGAGTTCTTCCTACGATGTGGCCTGACTGCGTAAATACAGCAAGGTCTCCTGGTTTCGGCTCGGTGGCCTGTGCTGTGAAGTGTGGATATGAAGAGGAAATCCAGCAACGCTTTAACCTCCTGAGGCTTTTGATGTAAGTACCCTTCTTCCAGGGGAGCCCCACAGGCTTGCTGGGTTTTGAGCTCATATCTGTAAATCCTGGCTTCTGTTCTCATAGCTGTATAAAAGAAGCGAGTGCCTGGAAGTGACAGTACCTCTTATTTTTTCAGCTTTTAATATCGCTCTGGAGTTACTCAAGGCAGTAATTTCTGGCCTAACGATAAACCAAAGTCCTTAAGGCAGAGGGCAATGCTGTTTTTCCAGAACAACACAGAACAGTTACTGGAGAGGATTGCTCCCTCCAAAACCACTCAGGTTTTAATTGCATAGCGCATAACCCCTTCTTAAAATTATGACAGATCACCTCACCTCCTCTAATTTAGGGAGTAAACTTTTAGTGGTGAAGCATCCTGCACACCCCAGGAGCACAAAGCCTTGTTAGGGGTACGTTGCAGTGTGCTGGGAGAGGGGGAATACTTGGGAAGCTTCCAATGCTGTACTGAAGTAGTTGCTTTTTTCTTTTTTTTTTCCCCATTTCAGCCTTGCTGCCGCTGCTAAACCAGCCTAGGCTGGTGAGTTATGGCGTCGTACGGTTCTGAATATTGAGGTAGCTGTTGCACATTCGGTGTAAAAACTAGCTCAGGATGCCCTGAGCGGGTCTGGTGCAGTGGGTTTGAGTACAGAGAGTACTTGAGAGGGCTTTGCAATATTCGTGTCAGTTCTTGAGCTCTCGGCTGTGAAGAGCATCTAAGGGTGTGTTGGTCTTCTTGTGCAGAGTTGTGCACAGCAAAGAGATGGTTGGTGAGATGTTCAGCTGGAACTTGCAATCAGCTCCCCATTACTGGAGTAATGGAAGCTGGGGATATTTTAGGTAATGGAAAAAAATGAGGTAGTTGAGGCAGCTGCTCAGTCACATCTGGCTCCTGCCGATCCGTTTAGAGAACTATATCTCTGAGTGCTTTCAGGTGCGCAGAGCTGAGCTGGCTCTTTGCTCTTCAGTCTGCAGACAGTCAAAAGGTTGAAATGTTGCGAAGATACGTACCTGACCGATTGGGCTGTGGTCAGCACGTGTCTGCTTCTGAGTTTAGGGCTTACAAACCACGCTGGAACCGTGACTGTTGCTTCACAGGACCATGATGTGGTGCCTGAGCTTGGAGCTTGATCACCAGTCCCCAACGAAAAGTAACTGCTCTGGGTTTGTCTTCTGAGCAGCTAATGCCCACTGTACCTAAATGGACATTAAATACTGAAGTAATAACTAAAGAATAAGCTGAGAAACCAGAGGAGTCAGTGTCTCTCTTCACAAAATAAGTCCTAGTGGCCTGTTCAGGCACCCCAAGAAATTCCCTCCAAGAGGTGATCGTTGGGTTTGTCCTTGCTTTTGCTGTAAAAACAACCCCTGATTCTGGCTGACACTAAAAGAGTGACATCAGAACAGATTTAAGATAATATCTGTGACCGTCTCATGTCACAGAGCTAGTGATTCTGCACGTCACAGTAAAAGCCTTAAAGACAAGATTAAACTGAAGTGTCTTGTGGGACTGACTTGTTTTGAAGTTGTTTTCTTCAAAACTGGTAAGCTGAGAAATATTTGGGGGCTCCAGTAGGATTTGAAGATCAGCAGCCTGTGCACTTCATTCTCTTAAGGAACAGAAATAGTGGTTTGGAGTAAATCACATTTAATACAAAGTGGAGGGTGTCATGGTTTGACCCTGGCCGGCAGCC
>NW_009726714.1:0-6875 GCF_000703405.1 Apaloderma vittatum
ACAAGAATGTCCAGTGATAGGACAAGGGAAAGTGGATTTAAGTTGTAAGAAAATAGATTTAGATTGGATCTTAGAAAGAAATTCTTTAGCACGAGGGGAGCAAGACTCTGGAATAGATTTCCCAGAAAGGCTGTGGATGCCCCCTCCCTGGAGATGTCCAAGGCCAGGTTAGACGAGGCCTTGAGCAACCTGGTCTATTTAGGGGCATCCCTGTCTATGACAGGGAGGTTGGATTAGATGATCTCTAAGGTCCGTTCCAACCTAAGACATTCTATGATTCTGTGATACTCAGCAGGTGATCTTTCAGCTCTTCCTTTTCATCAGCATCTATCATTGGATGATCTTAGAAATGATTGTGAAATTAATTCTTTGAAAACCTTGTGAAATCTGCTCTTGCAAATCCTCATGACATCTACCCTTAGAGCCAGACAAACTTGGAGAGAGATAAAAGGTTGCAGTCTGCTGCAATCCCAGAAAGCTCAAAGCATCTCACTTAAGATGTGTATTTATAGGATCACAAGACACTTGTCTTTGGTCAGTATTTTTTACATTTGGCCATAGTTCTTGTTGGGTAGTTTTGTTTTCTTTCAGAGGCAGCAAGAGTTTCAGGTACAGTTAGGGAATACCTAATCATCCCAACTTACTGTACTTGTAGCCAAGATAAGAAAGTGCCAGGTTGTCTCAGCCCACTGTGCTTGTAACCAAGACAAGAACACAGTGCTGGTTGGCTCTCACATCAAAACACGGCCAAGAGGATCTGCTCCACCACAGCTGTCCACTAGCCCATGGAACACTGCAGATATATACCTGACACATGATGTGTTGAATTGTCCACACAGAGACATGGGTTGCTTATTCTTGTGGTATATCTTTATCGATGACAAAAGCCTCTGAGAACTTTTGTCACTGAGTGTAAAGGAAAGCTCATCCTGAAAAGCTAATGTGTCTAAAACCAGGTGACATGATATTCACCTTTGTCTCTTAACAAGGAAGCACTGCATTTTCTTTTGGGCACAGTTACACTTTAGTATGTGCACAATTACTGTTATATTCACATTCAAATCACAGATATCTTAGCCTAAATCCCTTGGAAGATGGCTACAGTTATAGCAATAGACTAGGAAGTAATCAATCTCATCTGTAGACAAGACATCCAATTCTTTAGAGGATTTGCAGTCCTATCCCTTCCAATTAAGTTTTCCATAAAAACAGGCAGGAAGTCAGGACAGAGGAGCTATAGTCTGCTCTCAACAAGAAATGTCACTTACATAGACAGCACTCATGGGGGGTTTTTTTGCATATTTCGAATATCTACAGTGTGATGTACTTGCTGAGCACATCACAGCACTTCAGACAGAAAGTGACAGGTGTGGATAACAAGGCAGTGTCCATATCCAATGCTGAGCACAATGTCCATGCCAAACACATATAGAAAACTTTATTCTGGTAACTGCTGATCCTTGGATCTCTAAAGTTTTTAAGCTTACATTATATAATATGCAAACACAAATATATGTATAGACATAGAGAACCATGAAAACATCATTGGCACAGTCTCTCTTCTAATAATGGTTCTTTCTTACATTGTACCTGCACTTAGTGTTGGGCTTTCAAAGATTTTGATTTGGCTCTTGAATGATGGGGTATTTTCATTGCATAGCACTCTGCCAATAAATTTGTGTTGCAGCTTGTAGTACCAGTTGCTGCCCAGTCTCAAAGTAAATGTGGAAAAATATGAAGGAAAGTAACAATGTAGTGTGTTCTGAAACAGCTGAAAGAGATGTTCTCATAAAGAAAAAACACCATAAACAAACAGAATAAGCAAATCAGAAGAGATTGCAAATGTCTATATTTTGGTTTATTTTAAAATTAGTCTCTTTTTAAAATAAGTTTTCTGAGATACCCTAGGTACCTGTGAATGAAGTAGCTTGAGTGCTGAAGAACATCTGTGCTTCATGACATTTTTCCAAAGTTGTTTTACCCTGTTCCTCATCGATCTCAGTGGGAAGACTGCCATATTATATTATTAGTCAACATCTCTTCATAACATTTTTCCAAAGTTGTTTTACCCCGTTCCTCATTGATCTCAGTGGGAAGACTGCCATATTATATTATTAGTCAACATCCAAACTAAGTTATTGTCATGGTTTGAGCAGACTGCCTGAACCAGCAACTCACACACTCCTTCCCCCATGTGGAACAGGGAATGGGTACAAAAAAGCTCAAGGATTGAGATTAGGACAAGGAAGGTTCATTCACCACTTATGGTCATGGTCAAAAACCAGAGTAGGCTTGGGAAGAAAAAAGTAAATTTAATTTGTCCCCACCAGTTATCAACTAGATCACAGTAGGATAGTGAGAGGAATATACAAATAAATACAGTCCAATCTTAAATACACTTCTTCCCCCACCTCTCCTTTCTTTCTGGCTACTTCCTTCCCCTCCATCTTCACAGGGGCAGAGGGTGGGGTGGTGCTGTCTGTCTTGCCATTAGTCATTGTCCGTGGCAATCTCTCCTCCTTGGGAAAGAGGGCTCCTCTCAGTCTTCTCCTGATTCCACGTGGTATCCATCTCACAGGAGGAAACCCTCTCCATGTAAGTTTGCTCTGCCAGTGTGGAATCAACCTCATTGTCACTGGTCGCTTCAGGTCCATCCTCCACTCCTTCACGGTCACTCTTCCTTCCCCTTGGCATGGGGTCTTCCATGCACCATTGCATCCTGGATGTTCCACCACTGCCAGTCTCCTCAGTTCACAGGCAATCATCTCACCGTCACCTCACTCACCGTGGGACTCCAGAAAAGTGCTCCGCTCTGATGCCTTTCACTCTTCCCTTCCTCACTGACTGCATTCCTTTGCTCTCCTCTCACTTCCCTCTCCTTTAAACAGAAAAACTCCCCAACACAAAAGACAGGACACAAAAACAGAGACCAAGTGAGACAGAAAAAGAGAGTCTGATCCAATGGGTTTTCTCTCTTAAATACATTGATCACGGAGGTGCTGATTGTCCCGGCCTTGGCCAGAGGCAGGTCTGACTTCCACCTGGGGCTGTGGGAGGCTCTCAGTTTCACAAGGAGACATCTCCCACAGCCCTCCCCCGGCTATCAAAAAACTTTGCCACACTCAAACCCATGGCAATTGTTTATATCTAAGTCAGATTGCTCTTTTCAACTCTGCACCAATCTGTGCCAACATCCTTTATTATGTATTTCATTTAGCTCTTGGTTAGCTTCAGCATTTGCAACCATCAATGAGCCCCCTAAACCTGTATACTAATGTCTCTGTCTGCATTGCACTCATCTTTCAAACCTACCTTAAAATATGTTCCAAGCCCAAGCTACGCTGAATTCTTTCCAAACCCCTTTTAGGCAGTTAATGTGAAAAAGATTAAACTATATTCACACAGTATTAAGAAGGGCTCTTCAGTCTTGAGCATTGTTTAGATCTGGCTTTACATCAGGTGAGAGTACCATTACAACATGTTTGGATATGTAATCCCATTATATTTTGAGAATTAAGTCATATTTTTGTTGCAAAAGTAAGGGTCTTTTTAGAAATACAAGTTGAATGATGAAATCACATGGTAGTAAAGACGTAACAATACATACTGGAATACTTTATTGAACACTCAGTCTACACAAGATGCTACAAGAAAACTTTCACCCAACTGCTCTTTTAGTTTTAGGTTATGCTACACCTGCTACCCCTGCAGTAATTTCACATACACAATTCCAATACATTCCTGTAATGGGAACTGAGAATTGCACAGTTCAGATAAAAATATATTCTGATGAAATTACTCCATTCAAGCTACTGGAAGCATTTAAAATATAGAAATATAGGCTAAAGAAATTAACAGTGGCATATTATTCACTGACTTCAGTAAGTCTGATTATGTGAGGTCAGAAAGAAAATCAACCAGGCTGAAAGACAGGTTTTTTAGGTAAAAGAGCAGTATGCTGCTTTTACCTAAGACTGCTTACTTGCAACTTATTGGAAACGGTATGCTCTGTTTATTGCAAGAGTGGGGCAGACTTTGCAGTGGCAAGGCAATGTGGTTTATATGTTCGATATTGTTGGAGCTGGCTTGGTCAGTTTCTGTTTTCTGGAAACTGTCTTGATCGACCAGATGGGTAATTAAAATTGCAACTGTTGCAGGTTAGGCCTGGGCTGGCCAATATACCCGGACAGACACTCTCTAACCCCCTCTTTCCCCCCCAAATGAGAAGGAAAAAGGAATGAGGCAGAGAGATTTACAGGTTATAAAAGAAAAACTAGAACAGCTTTAACAAAACCGTAACAGAAATAATAGTGAAACGATAAAAATAAAGTACTATATATGACTATATATAAGCCCAATATCGAACCTGACTTGTCCTCCGCTGATAGCAATCCCTGCTGATGTCGCAGAGCAGGCAGCACTGGTGAAGCCCCAGGCTCAGCGGCGGCGGGAGCTGGATACAGGGAGCTGGATTCAGGAACTCAGGATCCAGATCAAAAACAGGAGATCGGGAAGAAGAAGAGGGAAAAGGGAAAGAATCATAGAATCATAGAATGTTAGAAGTTGGAAGGGATTTGTGATCACTCAATTTATACTAAATATGACGTATATGGAATGGAATACTCTTGTTGGTCATCTGTCCTTTCTGTTACGCCCCGGAGGTGCAACCTTTCACTTCCTTACTACCTGGCACCCCCAGCGTGGCACACAAGAGCCAGCAATGGCCTTGGTCACTATAGGAATAAGTATCAGCAAGAGCCTTTCCTCATCCCAGTCCCAGGCAGTAACAGTAAACATCAGGTGTTATCACTGCTAGGAGCACACACTGTCTGCAAAAACATGCTGCTAACTTCAGAAAATGCTGCCTTTTAGAAGAGACTAAACTGGAATGTAAAAATCACTAAACAGAATTGGGTTTTTTTAGCTAAAACTGGGACAGCAGCAAAAAAAGTTGGAGAAATTTCTTCTCAATATATTCATAAACTGATGTTTTTCACAAGTTAAACCATTAAACATCAATTTCCCCTGAAAGAAAATAGAACTTGGTATTTTGGACTTATATCTTTAAAAATTCCAGTTTAAAAATATGAAAATGTGGAAAAGCATATATTGCTTATATAAAACACTCTTTTACTCATGACCATACATCCTTTGCTCTTAATGGATATAGTGGGTTGATCTTGGCTGGATGCCAGGTGCCCACTAAAACCACTCTATCCCTTTGCTCCTCAGCTGGACAGGGCAGAGAAAAATGTGATGAAGTTTTCTGGTCCAGATCAGGATAGAGAGATCACTCAGCAATTATCATCACAAGCAAACCAGACTTGACTTCGGGAAATTAATTTATTGCAAATCAAATCAAAGCAGGATAATGAAAAATAAAGCCAAACCTTAAAACACCTTCCCCCCACCCCTCCCTTCTTCTCAAGCTTAACTTTACTACTTATTTTCTCTGCCTCTTCCTCCCAAGCCGTACAGGGGGATGAGGAATGAACATTGCAGTCAGTTCCTCACACAGTGTCTCTATCAGTCCTTCCTCCTCACACTCTTCCCTTAATCCAGTGTGGCTTCCTCCCATGGGAGACAGTCCTCCATGAACTTCCCCAATGCAAGTCCTTTCCAGGACCTGTAGATCTTCACAAACTACTCTGGTGTGGGACCTTTAGTGGGGTGCAGTCCTTCAGGAAGAGATTGCTCCAGCATGCGTCTCCCACAGGGTCTCAAGTCCTGTCAGAAAACCTCCTCCAGCAACTGACTGCAACCCCCATTATCTGTCCCCCTCCGCCAGTCAGGAGTGAAGAGGTAGAGAAAATGAGGAGTAAAGTTAATCCCGGAAAGAAGGGAAGGGTGGAGGGAAGATGTTGTTTTAAGATTTGGTTTTATTTCCCATTGCTCTTCTTTGATTTGATAGGCAATAAAGTAGGTTAATTTCCCCAAATCAATTCCCAAGTTTTGTGTGTGATGGTAACAGCTGAGTGATCTCCCTGTCCTTATCTTGACCCATGAGCCTTTCATTATATTTCCTCTCCTCTGTCCATCTAAGAAGGGAGCAGCTGTGGTGGACACCTGGCCTCCAGCCAGGGACACATCACCACAATAGCCATGTCTTTGAGTATTCCTTATTTTTCCACTGATGTATACCCTCTCAAACTTTCTGACCAAGATGCTGTACAACAAGACATTCAGAGACCTCACTGGGAATCCGGTCAGAGCCTGATGCTTGTATGCCTGAAACAGTCAAAAGAGTTCTGATGTACTGCAAGGCGAACTAAGCAAACTTCTGGATCATCATTCCCTGCTCATCATAGCTCAGCGATTGAGCATCTGAGCTCATGGTTCTATGGTATCTGCCTAACAATAATTCAGGGAACATCTGCAGGTTGGTCACACACCTATCATTAAGGGCTTTTAATTATTAATTAATTTTCAAACTTCCATTTGATTTTCAGAACGGCTGGAAGTGTCTGAAGTAAATACGCTCACCCAATCTCCCCTGGAAAGCCTGACTGCTCCTTTCAGCTCGAAATCGATATCCTTTTTGGCTGGTTTCCATTATAACACCAGAAATAAGACAGATTATTCTTCACATACTTTCACTGTAGGAATGTAATCTGGTTCATGTTGTTTGTCCTTCTGAGAGAGGACAAGAAAGCCAATTTCTCACATGGGTTTTGACTTCTGTAGACCTGAACTCAAACTTATATCAAATTCCACTTTATTCAGGCAAGTTATAGTACTGGCATTTTTCTGAACAAAGCCAACAAAGCTGTGATATCTGCTTTTACTTTCATACAAAATTCAATCCATCTTACTTACTTACAACAGAGGCTGTCGCGGATTAGGGTTGGGCCGGCCCCTAACACGGACAGATGCTC
>NW_009726714.1:7123-12884 GCF_000703405.1 Apaloderma vittatum
GCGCGCTCTCCAGGGATCTGGATGTGGGAACTCAGGATCCGGATCATAAGTAGGAGGTCAGATGGAGTCCTCTCTGGACACTGGCCATTGCAGAAAAGTGAAAGAAACTCTCATGATCACTCAATTTATACTAAATATGACATATACGGGATGGAATACTCTCGTTGGTCACCTGTCCTGTCTATTTCCCCCTGGAGGTGCAACCTTTTACATCCTTGTGACCCCTTTTACTACCCGGCACCCTCAGTGTGGCACACAAGAGCCAGCAGTGGCCTTGGTCACTATAGGAAAAATATCAGCAAGAGCCTTTCTGCATCCCAGTCCCAGTTTGTAACTATAAACATCAGGAGGTATCACTGCCAGCAGCACACACTGTCTGCAAAAACATGCTGCTAACTTCAGAAAGTGAAGCCTTTTAGAAGAGACTAAACTGGAATGTAAAAATCACTAACAGAACTGGGTTTTTAGCTAAACCCAGGACAGAGGCCTGGTAAGCTTTTGTATTTTAGACAATTACTCATAAGTTTGATATAACGACTAAAGCTGTGAGCCAGCTTAGTCTTCTCTGGAAAATCATGTATCAGTTTCAATTGCTTAAAACTTGAATACTTCCTTCTATTTATTCAGGCTTGGTAATATCTTCTGCATTTCATCTAATCTCATGTAAAGAATTTATATGTTTTACTATACAAACATGTCTTTTGTATTTTAGACATTCTCACAAGGAGACACATATAGTCATCTACAATTCATAGACAAATTAATGAAGAATAAGACATTATTGAAGTATGCATTAAATACGTATATTTAAAGGTGTTGGATACAGCTTTGGGTCATAAAAATCAAAATTTTTTAACCAATTTTTGCCTCCATTTTCTTATTTCCTTTTCTGCTTCTTAAATTTTCTTTGTAGCCCCACTGAAGGTATTATTCCTCAAATACAAAACCAGTGTAGGTTTAGAAATTCATATAGAAGAATTTCAGGTCTTTTCCACTGTTTTTTCTCTTCATGTCTACTTGCTCAGTCCTGAGTTATAGGAGATTTGGTTCCAGTGAAAATTGTCATTTGGCCCAAATCATGTTATTTAGGATCAGAAAATTCCTATTTTGTCTCATTTATAAAGACAGTTGAGTAAAAAAGTTAAAGATGCCAAGCAAGATATTTACATCCAGATTATTGGTTATTTTAATATGATTAGCAATTGTTCCAGTTGAGACTGCTTCAATTCCTCTTAAATAATTGAACATTCAATGGGACTGAGGGAAAGAATAAGAAACTGAAAACCTGACTGTACAGCCTGTTGGTTGGTGTTCTCTTCTGGGATATGGAAGAGTTGAGTTACAAGTTTCTGCTCCAAAATTCAGTTTAATTATTTATACAATGAGAAATAGCTTCAATTGTATACTGAGATGAGTTCAAACTGGGATATCCAATGTCTTGTTGATTAGGTTACTCCCTTGGGATGCTGGGAGACCTCTCTTTCAATTCTTGTGTCAGTGAATATTTAATAATTTATACACAGTAAAACTGCTTCAAGACAAACTCATAGCAGACTATACAGCACCTCAGTGATTAGGACACTTATTTGCAATTCAAACAGACCTGATTTCAACCCTCTGATCAAATCAGAACCCCAAATCAGGAAGCACAAATGTTTGAAAACAGATTCCTCTCTCCTAAAAAAGTGTTTTGAACAACTATGGACTACTGAGTAAAATAAGACCAAACTCTTCATCTGCTAGTTTTGTGGAGGAGAGGATTTGTGAGAGCACAGACCCAGTACTGGATATATATTTCCTAAAGAGGATTCTTTATTGAGAATATAGAATATCAAGTATTCTTGATACCTATTTCAGAGAGCTTCTATAACTTGTCATTCCCGTCTTGGGTAGCTCATAGCTGTTACCTTTTGTGAATCCTAGTTGTAGACACACGGTTCTCTATACTATTCACAAGAAGTCTGACCTTCAAATTTGACACCTGAAGTTATAGTAGACTACAATGTGCCTAAAGATTACAAACGCTGAAATTCAGCACTAACCAACTTTACCTGTATGCATGGAAGAAAAGGAAAAATAGTAATTTATATAAATTGCTTGTACATGTAAGTCACAGAAGAAATAAGGTTACTTCAGAATGAGTAGGAATGCAGATTAGTTCCAACTGGCCACTAAAAGAATATTTAACTTAAATCTATTATTTGTGTAATCATATGGAAATGTTTAATAATTAAAAGTATTTTGAAGAGTTTATAAAACTAGAAATAAGTGACAAAAAAGTTATATTTTTTTCTGGCATGTCATGTCACATTTAATCCTTATTATTTAGCCTTCATAAGGTAGATTCATTTATATGGTACATTTGACATATCTACAACTATTCATTAGTGTACAAGGTAAAAGCACCAATGACCTTTTTAAATATTGGAAAACAAAACTGTGTTCGGTTTGCCTGGCCAAATTTCAGGGGGGGTTGCGCTGTAGAGTGTTCTCTGCAAGAAGCTGCTAGAAGTTTCCCCTGGGTCTGACAGAGGCAATGCCAGCTGGCTCCAAAGACAGACCCACCACTGGCCAAGGCTGAGCCTATCAGTGATGATAGGATAGGAACGTCTCTGTGAAAACATAATTAAGAAGTAGGGAACAAAAAAGAACTGTGCCACACAACTAGCAGAGAGAGAGAGGAGTAAGAATATGTGAAGACACCAAGATCATTGAAGAAGGCAGGGAGGATGTGCTCCAGATGTCAGAGCAGAGATTGCCCTGGGTTGTGGTGAAGACTACAGTGAAGCAGGCTGTCCCCCTGCAGCCTGTGGAGGTGATCAGGTGTAGACGTCCATCTGTGGCCCGTGGAGGACCTCACGCTGGGGGGGGTGGATGCCTGAAAGAGGCTGTGACCCCAAGAGAAGCCGCCCCCTGGGAAAGCCTCGACTGGAGGAGGTTGCTGCCAGATCCAGCAGCCCATGGAGTGAAAGAAGCCCACGTTGGAGCAGGTTGGCTGGGAGGACTTTTGTGACCCCATGGGCAACACATACTGGAGCAGTTTCCCCTGAAGGACTGCACCCCATGGAGAGACTCAACATTGGGGCAGTTTGTTAAGAATTTTCTCTTGTGAGAAGGACTCATGTTGGAGAAATTTGTGAAGACTGTTTCCCATGAGAGAGACCCCACAATGGCCCACAGGAAGAGTGAGGAGCCCTCCCTTGGAGGCACCATCAGATGAACTGACTGTAATTTCCATTCCCTGTTCCCCTGTGCCACTCGGGGAGGAGGTGGATAAATTGGGATTGATGTTCAGCCTGGGAAGAAGGGAGGCATGAGGGGAAGCTGTTATTTTTAAGATCTGCTTTTATTTCTCTTTACTTTTTTCTGATTTATTTGTTAATAAATTTAATTAATTTCCCCAAATCAAGTCTGTTTTACCTGGGACAGTAGCTGTAGGTAATCTTACAGTCCTTATCTCAAACCATGGACCCTTTGTTATATTCTCACACCTCCCCTCCCTCCATCTAGTTGAGAAGAGGGAGTGATACACTAGCTGTGTGTGCAACTGGCCACCAGCCAGGGTCAAATCATTATAAAAATATAGAAAAAAAAATCTTGACTAAGGGGGAAAACCATTTTTTCTTTATAGAATTGTAGCTTTTCAAATGTCAAATTCATAGTATTCATAAGTCAATAAGAGTCAGGTGAGAATATCATACATAAATATGCTTATTCCCCTTGGACATCTATGTTACCTAGATAGACATAAGGTCTCTAAATTTCTCTGATTGTCTGAATGAATCTACTAAATCACTGCTCTGAGCAAAACAGGATAAAAGGAACTTTAAGCACTGTTTGAAAAAACGACTGAAGCTTCATAGAGGGGACCTTGGATCATACTTACTGTCACAGGAAAAAAAAATAGCAGTTGCACAGCAAACTATTATTCTAAATTATCACTATTCTTGTTACTGTAAATAATAACAATAATATTAATACAAAGATTAAATTTGCATCATGATTTTATTGATTTCTAGTAGGTGTATCTGAATCTACATGAAATAAAATCTCTTTAGAAACAACTGCCAATTTTCATATCTCCCCTAAGCAATGAAATTATTTACTCAACAACAATAAAAATTGTGATTTATTATCATGCAACAAAATGTATAACCTAAACTGTGCAGGGAAATAAGTGTAGCAGTAATAATAGCAACAGTAATGGTACCATTTCACTAATAAAATATATTTTCCTGTATAACCACAAAAAAACTTCAAACACTTGTTTATAGGGAAAAAAGTGCTTTACTTTAACAGATTTTTTTTTCCTTTAACATGCCTATTTTGTTATGTCACAGAAACTATATAGCATATTTTCTTGTCAACTATTCTGTCATAACATTTTCAAACTACCTGATCATCACAGGCTTGTCCTTCATCCAAAAGGGCTCATTCTTGCAGGCAAAATTTCCAGCCTCTGTTTGGACATTCACAAGTTTCTCATTTTAATCTCCAATAAGGTCTAGCCTTCTCTTATAGCCATATAAAAAAAAGTTATATGAAAGTTAAGGAGACATCTTAGCTCCAGGAAACCCTGCATGAAGTCATGTTGAATTACAACTTCAGTGGCAATTTCAGAAAGATTCTTCTCATCATGTGAATGTTTGACTTTGAACTCTACAGCCTCTGTAAACAGAGATCAAGGTACAGAACATCTTGCCCTGTGTCTGGAGAGTTGTATGACCATTGCAGCTGCTAAAATCCTTTCTGCTATCACAGCAATCTTAACTGGTTTCCATTCCATGGACTTTTTGTCATGTAATAAGAGGCTTCATGTTGTGCCCATGAAATCACTGAAGGTTGAGGAATGTCGACTGTCATCACATAAGAGCTTAACTATAATTCTTTTCACAAGAGTCTCATGCACTCTGAAAAAGAACAAATTGTGCATTTTATTAGGTGTTTGTTTGTGGGTTATGGGCGTGAAGGTGATAACTAGGGGATAAGACTAGCTGAATTCACCCATAAGATCTCCTATGACTCTTTTCCCACATAAGTGAGACAGCTTTGCAAATGGAATGTGATCTTATTGCACCCACATTACAGAGGGCTGAGGCGCACAGTGGTAAACCAATGTCTAGCAGCAGTGTTAGGACTAGAATATAGCACATAGCTTTTTTAATTACTGAATGCTTGTACTATAAGACACTAGCCTAAGCTTCCCTTCAGAATCAGTGAAATCAGAGACCAGCTCACCCCATCTACTTCAGACATCTCATTTAGGATAAAAATTACCTTGTAAAGCTGCCTTACTTTTCAGCAACTACAAAACGAGCCTACACAACTGGATTAGACTGGATGCTCACTGTTTAGGCAGATAAATTGTTTGACGACTCCTTCTATAGAACTTTAAGATCTTCTTTGATGCAGTAGCCAAGATATAGTACTAGTATGGATATTTGTATATTTGTATTTACTGACTGAACATTGAATAGAAAATTATTTAGGAATTAGGATAAAATGAGATTGAAACTATGTATTTTATTTGATAATACGTCTCATGGATGAGTAACACATCCTTTTGTTTTAATGATATAATGTAGCACTACATTGTAAATTTCGGTGACATAATTCCTTATCCTGATCATTTAAGAACAACTATGAAGGTAGGGTGCTTTAAAACCAGGTTTTTGTAAGTAAGTTTTCTGCATCAAATGAAGGCTTTTGGCATGTCTTGTGTCCAGTAGAAGTGCAACTTGTCAATGTGAGAACCAAATCA
>NW_009726714.1:12915-28333 GCF_000703405.1 Apaloderma vittatum
CAGCAGGAAACAGACAAATTGCAATAATACTGTCAAGAATAAAGTAAACCAATAACAATTGACTAGTAGTTAATGAAAATGGATGGAAAAAAAAAGAAGAAGAAAGGAGATGAGGAATCTGTTCATACTAAAGGTAAAAAATGAAGTAGCATTGTTTATCTTCATTTGGCTGTCTATCTTAAAGGATAAGCTCCAATGTGGACACTAAATAAAGTGAAAATATGAACCCTTTTCCAAACTTGCATTGCACATAACATTGATGGCTGTTGTAGAGTCTTCTACCATCTCTCTTCTTTTTTCACATCAAATAGTTATTTCTCCCATGTGTGTCACAGACATCCACACAAAAAAAAACAAGACAAAAAACCCCAAATACAGCACAAACTTTTGTGAGTTAGTTTTAAATTTTGTAGAGAAGAGCTATTTAGCTGAGAAAAAAAGAATGGTTCAGCTCAAGAATAGTTTTATAAATTTCCTTTTACTTATTCCATTTTTTTCAAATTTAAATTTCTCGCATTTTTTATCTTGCCAAAGTTGTTATGATTATACTTACAGTGAATTATTTAGAGGTAAATCACTTGGAAGTAAACTGTCATTACCTGCAACCAGTTGGCTGTAAGTATAACGATTTTAAGGTAAAATTCCCAGCAGCAACAATCATTAAAGCTAAAATCCATTTGGTTCTAACGTGTTTCATGTGATCTTATTGTTTCCCCAAACTAGCAAAGGAAAAATGTGTTTTCTTCTTTTTCCATACTGACCATATAGCATTATCTCATTTATCAATTGTTCAGTTACTCTGGGTGCCAAGACCTGAAGAAATACCTGCAATTTTTGCTTTTCCTTGGTCTATTATTTAGCGGCTGCCAAAGATCAGTAGAAAAGGCGAATAATGAAATCACACATTTTTATAATCTACCAGCTGCTACAGAATTACTCTAGTAGGTTTTTGTTATTGCTATGCTTTTATTTACCGTTTCTCATTATTTTATACTCTATGATCACACAAATTAAGATATAAAGAACATCAGGAATATGCCACCTATTCCTCATATATATGGAAGGAATAAAGATGTATTGTGAAGTAATATTCTTGGAGAAAGAAGGCATCTTCCTTTAAATACTCTTGAAATGTAATCATTCTTGCATTGGCAGAAAAATGCCGTTATCTAGGATTAATGATCCAGATCTAAAGATCTAATAGAAAGAAAAAATTAGGGTCTTGTGCATAAAGGAAAATAATCTCAAAAATGAGTCAGGTATGTCCTCTCACTATTTTTTAAAGGAGACCATAATAATTACTACAAAATACTTCTGCTAAAATACAGAATACATCTCTATTCCTAATGGAAATCTGAAATGAGAAAAAAAAATTTTTTTACATACTGAGAGTAAATTATCAGACTGTCACATTTTTAGAGTCACTATTAAAAAATTGGCACTTTTAAAAAAAATGATCATACTTGAGGTATTATTCATATCACCTACCTTTTGCTGTTAAGTCAAGTATTTTTTATGCCTAGAGTTTCAGTTTAAATTATTCTATGGCCCCTCAAAAAGATACTTCCAGAAAATCATTGATCTTACCAAAACCACGTACTTTAGGACAGTATGACTTATTCTCTGGATGTGCCTATGTTACTCTACCCACTTTAGAAGGAGACCAGATGAGTAGTTGACACAGCAGTTCAATGGCTAAAGATATGTGAGGTAAGGTACTTTTCTAGCTACTCTTCTACCTTTCCAGTAGAATCAGAATCTGAAATGTTTGTAGTATTTTAGGCTGTAGACACATACATAGGCCAACCTTTAATAAGTGATCTGTTTTGATTTTAAATTCACTCTGGATGAATCAGGAGATAATTTACATTTAATTTTACTTTTAATGTTAATACTTGCAACTACTGACATTTCAATACACTGACTACTTCTTTCTCATACTCCAAAATGTATCCTGATCATTCATGTGCAGCTGTCAATGATGTAATTTTGTTCCAGATTTATGCCTCATGTTTTCGTGTTTCATTCTTTTGCTCATGACTTGCATTAGTCGTGTTTTGTAACTGCTGCTGAAAATGTTTGTGGTTTAAAATGTTAATCATACAAATCACTTTAACTGGCTTTATTTGAAAAAGATAATAATTTTAATATGGCAACTGATAGTCTGCTAAGAGTAACTGAGTGAAAATTGATTTCTTATTTTGCTCCTGAATGATAACCTGAGGTTTTTCATGTTGATGACAAGCCAAAACACATCAAGAAATCCAACAGAAGATTGCATTTTTAAAAATCTGAACAAAGAGTTTGCAGTTTTCCTAAGTCATATAATAGCCTTGTGGGTCTATTCTGACTCAATGTATAAAGGCAATGAAATCTCACCCAGAAATTCCTGCATTCAGCCACCATCTTCTTCTTACTTTTAGGAAATAATTTAATGGCATCCAACCTGGATTAAATGGTCTGACTTAAAAAAAAAGAAAATTAAATCAAACCAAAAAAACCCACAAAGATATTTAAATTTAGACTAAACTTTAAGGATAAAATCATGAATTTGGTAGAATGAATTATACTTGTGCCATTGATGCATATCATGTTTTCAATTGCCAATGAATCATACAAAGGATTTTTAGTGAAAGGCTCTGAGACAGATTTTTCCTTTAATTATTCTGTCTCCATTTAGCTAATATTGATTTTGCGCTACAGAGTTTCTAATGAACTGGAAACCAATCTTTCTTCCTTTATTTACCTTTTTCTTCTGTATAGTACCTTAGCAGTCTCAAATCACACGTATATATGTGTAGGGCAGAATATTGCTTTAATTGAATTAAAAGAAGAAGAGATTGGAATGCATTTTTAGTGACAGTCACTCTTTCAAAATGCTTTTCCTTAGTACAAATTTATTCTATTCATATGGCAAATGTTAAGCTTAGATTATCATTGCCTTCCACTGTAACGTCTTTACAAGGATTGCTATTTAGGATTTAGTATGTTTATTTCCTGCACCAGCCAGCAAGGAGTATTTGATTGTACTCTACCACAAACAACTGTGTACTGCAGGTATATGTAAGCTACGAGTATATTACTAACTCAGATCCTATTAGCAAAGCATCCTGAGCAGGCTGAATCCCAGCAAGGTGCAACTAGCCAGCCAGGCTACCCAGGAAATGATGAATCCTGAGCTGTCACAAGAAAGAGATAGAGGAATCCCAGCCAGCTCTATGAGATCTTACCTAATATATCTATTCCAAACTACCAACATGGCAAGGACAAGCAGGTGGAAAGAGATAGCAAGAAAACAAAGCTACTTACTGGTGTAGGAACTGTATGAAAAAATTTTATGGTATTACAGAATCTGTTACTTAATATGGAAAAAACACTGAAATTTCCAGAAAGATGGGAATTACAGAATAAATGAAGAATTAACGAATTCAAATGTACTTCATGTATTCACTGACAAGAGTTTGAAACTAGTCTAATATGGAAAGTTGATTTTGTTTAGGTTTTGGTGTTGTTTTTTCCTCTTTTTCCTCTTTTTCCTTTTCCTTTCTTTCTTTTTCTTTTTCTTTTTCTTTTTCTTTTTCTTTTTCTTTTTCTTTTTCTTTTTCTTTTTCTTTTTCTTTTTCTTTTTCTTTTTCTTTTTCTTTTTTTTCTTTTCACTCTCATCTAGATTATAACAGAAATATAAGAGACTATTATTTGAAAATCTTGTACATCTTTGATAACACTAAATAACTACTAACTTCAAGAACACAAGTGACCATAGATGCTTACTTTATGTGTATAAAAAACATGTATCAGGCAATGTTAGAAAATGCCTGCTTGAACTTACATTATAATGGGACATCTTACTACACAGAGAACAGCTTTTGAGACAATCAGAAATTTCCTAGTCTTGTCAACATGAAATCAGTGTCATATAGACACAAAAGGAAAACTTTTTCGCTCCTTGGTTACTTAAAATAGCACCTGTGTTGTGGCGTTTATACACCTCCACAATCAGGCATTAAGTCAGCAGACATTTTCAAGATTACAGGATTAGCCCTAGGTCCGTGAAGTCCCTCTATTTCTTCTGTCAGTCCTAGCCCTTGAAAGATTGATTACTAAATTTTATAACGAGGCAGGTAAAGACATGCAATTTTGAATAGGGATTTTATCTTCCCGCACATTGAAACATCATAAATAAGAACATTTTTTTAATGTTTTACTTACATGTTTGCAATAAAGCTTCAACCAGTCATTAAAAAGTGCATAGACCAGAATTCCAGTCTGCAATACATTTAGTGCCTGAAATTCAAATTCATTGCTAGATCCAATGACACTTTAACTATCATTGAATCATTCAATAGTGTTAAAAATTGGGGAATTACATTCATACTAGGGATCATGCTCATCAGAATTTGCAGATGGAATGGTAATTCGGATAAGTATGCCCAGTTATAACATTTCAAAAAGACAAAAACTGAGGGAAATTTCTTTCTTAGAATTTACAAAGATGTCTCATAGGTATTATCTGAGCAACGAATTCTTCAAAAAATTTACATGGTTGACAGCAGTCCTCATATTACTAATTCAAGGTTCAAACATGAAAATACTTGTATCATGAGATGAACGAGACAGTTGAGCAACTGCTCTATACATTTTTCCATTAACGCATTTCCCTTTAGCTATTCAGGAAAAAAAAAAGAAGCAATAATTGAAATTAACATTAAATAAGAAAAAAAATATTAGTCAGTTTCCCAGTTAGAGAAATAAGCACTCTTCAAAACATACTTTTTTTCTTGAAAATATTCTGATATCCCTTGCCATAATTTTATGGCAAGTTTTTTATGAAACTTTTCAAATGTAAAAGCAAGCATAAAGAAACAGATTTGGAAGTCTTACAACAGTGTTCTCACACCACTTTACATACTTTGTATCCTCAAAATGAAAAAAAAAAGAAAGATTTTCTTGCAGTGTTTCTACAGATATTGTGAGAAGAAAGTATAAATGTGTGTATGTTATATTCAGACATACAGCAGACCAGGTATAAAGATAAACCATGTTTTTTAGGGAAACCTGATTTATGGACCTCTAGAAGAAATGTTAAACTAAGAAAAAGAAGAAGGAAAAAGTAAAGAAAAGACAAGTTGTAAAAACCTTCTTGTTCTCCAGGTCAATATAAAAAGTTGCTGGCTATTGTCTTGCTATGAAGAGCTTTCCTGTGCGTTTGGGTGAATATTCTGAAATAAAGAGCCGTTAGACTCAACAACGAAGAGCTGATCTGATTTGATTTGATTTTTTAAAATGAAAGATAAACTTATAAATTTTCATTAACTATAAAAAAAATACACCAACATCATCTATATTGGTGAAATATCTGTGAAACCAGAATAAGTTATTTGAGTCTTCCACCTTAGGGGGCTGGTTAGCTCAATGGTTTGAGCACAGTGCTGACAACAACGACCAACACCAAGGTCGGGGGTTCGATTCCCGCTCGGTCCCCATGTGTTGCCTGGTCTAGTCGAGAGGTGGCGTCCCTGCCCATAACAGGGAGGTTGGACTAGATGATCTCTAAGGTCCCTTCCAGCCTATGCCATTCTATGATTCTATGAAATAATAATAATCACCATTTTTATACAGTGTCATTACAGCACATAAACAATATACTATGTTCCTTTACTGTGATTATATAGCATATAAATTATTCAACTGCGTACATATTTTTTTTACTTGGATGTTCAAAATTCACTTTCCACAAACAATTGCAACTGTTTTAAGTTTACTCTGTGAACATTTTCCAGTTGGAAAATTTGCAAATGGAAACACAAAGCAGCTTACAAATGACACAGTAGAATCAATTAAAAAATGCAAATTAATACTTGAATTTCTGCAAGTATGTATTTGTTTTATTAGATTTTGTGCACATTGCATTTTGAGAGTTACACAGCAACTGTTAGTCAACTTTGATTCACTTTTTTAATTTTCTTTTCTTGTAAATTATAAAGTCTTCCCTGTGAAGAAAAAGTTATAGTTTTTTTTTGTTTATATGTTGGAACAATTTGTTGTTTTGTTAATGTTCACACTAATCAAGCACTGGTAATTGATACAAAATTATTATTCTCTTAAATAATGATGAGACAACTTAATTGAAAAGAATATCAGCATTTTTTCTTTTTAATTTTTTCCCTGCTTTGGAGGTGGGGACAAATGATGTATTTATTGTTATTTTTTTAATATTTTGTTAAATAGGATTCAATGCAAATAGTTTTTAAACACTGAGCTATATTGGACAATATGGAAACTGATGCAAGAAGAAATAAAAGGAAATGAGGCACATTCCTACATGCTGCTAAGACCTTTTGGATATAATATCTGCCATAAAACAACATTAAAACTTTTTTTTTTCCTTTGGGATTCTAGCTGTGCTGTTATCTCCAATGAAACTTTGTTAGGTCAGATGCCTTCAGCAACAACCATGGCCTGTTTTAGTGTCAGCAAAGGCTATGCAGTTCCCGTGGCCATAGAGGTTTTGAAGTATCGTTTTTAACAGGAAAGGTTAACTGCAAGGTTTTAACAAGTTTGTTATCTAACGTTGGGTTTGCTATTATATACCATTAAAAACTGAATAGTTTTCTACCCAAGGCTATGCTGACTGCCGATTTGGAATAGCAGACAAGTGACTTAAACAGTAAGAAAATAATATCAGGCAATATGAATGACCTATACACCAGAAATTTAAAATTTAAGACAAATTACTTTTGCACCAGTAGGCATTTGGATTCAATGAAGGACACAACGTAGAGGTTCACATGTGAGACAGAAATAGATACATGCTGTAAATGGCAACACTGAACACCAATGCATTTTACGTATTTTATAATTATACTGTTCTGCCCTCTCACCTAGAGAAATACTCAGCTGTCTATTCCCATCATTGAACATACCGATGCGATTTAATATATTATTTTAGTTATGACATATTTATTTAAAGAATTATTGTGTACTTCTATATTAGTCAATTAATAAAATCCATCTCTTGCTTAATCTTCATCTGTATTTTAATGATGTGACCTTATGAAGCATAAGATAGAAGACTGCATGTTACTGACATATTCAGTTCATAGGATCATGTTTGTCTTCAAAGCAACAAATCTCAACAGAATTACTCTTCAGCAGCTCTTTAGTAGGGTCAACTACAGCTGTGAAGCTGAAAGTAGACTATTACCTTATACCTAGACCTTATACACACTGCAATCAGCCATTTATTAAAGCCATTTATTAAAGCATCAGAATTAGGAATTCATGGCAGTGCCTGAACAACAGGATTTTGCTGAGTTCATGATTCCTTCTAGGCACAGGCTTTTTGACAAATCGTTATATTAGAGTTTTGACCCTTGGTATGTCTCATTTGAAATTGCAATTTACAAGGAAAATGCTACACATATATTTTTATTATCACTTTCCATTTTTGTTTTCAGTCGAAGTCTTTTAGCTCAGCCTTTGAGACCTAGATTCACCACGCCAACTTTCATACACACAGACATACTTTTTAACACATGAGAAGGAGAAAGGAGGATTTTAAAAAAAAAAAAAATAGAGAAAAGAGGATTCTTTTCAAAAAAATATTATTTTTAAGACTTTCCAGTTTTTCAAAGCTAATATATTTTCTGGATTGTATGGCAAAGGTAATATAGGTAGATTGCGTTCATATTGTGTTCCTGAAGCTGTGAGTTCATGGGTCATTCTAGTGTCTTGCAGGAGGCCAATGACTGACAATGACTCTTTTAATGGCTCTAATGAAGGGTACAGTGTCATTGAAGTGCCTCAGGATGCCCACATGTGCAAAGGTTCCAATCTGCAAAGTGCTGTGGAAGAAAGGATCCATTTGTACTGTGCTAATGCTTGAAGCACTCAGCACATGCCAAAGAGTACTCAACACCTTGCTGCATTATCCTTTATGGAACGGAACATTAAACAGGATGAAAAAAGGCATTACTAATCCACAGGTCATCTAGCATTTACACTGTCTGCAGCAGTAAGCACTAGCTAGTAGCTATTAAATAGAGCATTTTGCTCTTTCTTGAAGAAGAAAATATAGGCTATTTTTTATTCTGGGAACCGTCTGTTGTGTTTCTTGAATAGAAATAAGGTATTTTCAGTGTAATTCTTCTACCACTAATAGCATTATGTCAAATGCAGTGATGTTACTTTGTTACGAATTTCTTAATGATAAAAGAATTGGGTCTGTCATTTGAAAGATTTGGATGGCATGAAATGAACCAAGTAACTCTAGATTTGGCTATCGGAAAGAATCTGGAGATCTGTTTTGGAAATTCTGGATAGCCAGTAGTCAGTTAAGTAGTTATGCAGTACCTCATTTTGTTTATGGGACATTTCTCTCAAGTTCCCAATTGGATAGCAGTTAGTGAATGTGTTTAATTCCAGTACCTTTACAGTCCCATGAAGTTTACACAGATTGTTCAGGTAAATAAGACTGTGATCTTAAATATGTGTGATCTTAAATAATGTGTAGAGCCTAACTTTAACCTTTACTTGCAATAAACAACAGCTACTGAGAAAACGTTTTTTTCACTTTAATAAATAATCCTTGATTAATCCTGAACATTTGAAAAAGCAAGATGCTGAACCATAATACTGATAATATCACTATTTTGAAAAATAACTTTATGCAAGATGTCAGATTCACTCATCAATCTCTTCCTTTGTTTTGTTCTTTTGACTTTGTACGTGAGGTTGAGTATTCATAATAATTTCATCTACTCTTGCAGTACGTTCTGTATTTTTCTTTTTTCGTTCTTCAGATAAGAGAGCACTGACTGAAGTACATTTACAGTGAGTAGTACTGGTCTCAAACTGATGAAAGATGTAAAATACAAACTTAGTTTTTCTATCTTCTTCTATGGCCCAGTGATCAGAATAATTGATCTTCATGAGCAGAAAGTGTTTGTATCTTTGTCTCATAAATTCAGGGATGTTCCATCCAGCAGAACATTATTCCTCTACATTATTTTGGATCTTAGCAGTAATCAAAGAATACTTGTTGTTTTTCAGATTTATTACTGGGAGAATGCCTATTCAAAAAAAAATCGTAGTTTAATAAGTAAGGCCATACACAGTTGGAAGGAAAAATAGGTGAAGCATTGCTTTAACACAACAATATAGTTACTCCCTACTAAGCAAAGCAATTTTTAGATATTATTATAGTATTATTATATGTTCTGGGGAAAAAAAATTGGAAATGAGAAGCAATATTTTTACAATCCCTAGATATGGAAGGGTGCTTCTTTTTAAAGAATAGGTTAGAGTATTAGAACAATAAGTGAAATAAAATGTCTGGGACTAATGAAATTAACAAAAAGATAGTGTAATGATTTTGTGTAATGATATCTGAGGCAACTGGAAATGACAATTAAAGTGGTTGGATAACAGATGCTTAGGCCTGAAAATGATCAATAACATGACTGTGAGACAGCTGGCTTCATTAATTGAAGGAATTAGCTAGCTTACTAGGAACTTGCATTAGGTTAGATCTATTAAAAACAACTGGCTGAGTAGAAGGAGAGTTGTGCTTCATCGGTTCAAGTAAAATAAGTTTAGTAAAACATTTAAGAAATCACAGATGGGTATCTAATTAATAACAAAAACAACAAAAAACTACTTCTTGAGTGGTTAAATGAGGAAAAAGGGGCTTGAGCAGACATAAGGGATCAAGGCAAATACCTGAGGAATTTAGGGTAAGGGTTTGGTTAATTGAAGTCTATTGGATCAGACAACAGCAGAAGCGAATGTCTGTCTCATATATAGCCTTTGATGTAGCTCATTCAAGAAAACAGGATTTGGAAACATGTGTTAAAGCCAAAAGTAATTAAAGGTGTGTTTAAAACCTCTGTTAGGACATTAAAAGTAGAGGTAGACAGCAACAGCTTCTAACTGGAAAAATGTGATCCACAAAACTTTATTTTATGAATTTTCAAATCCTAGGAATATCCCAGATAATAACTATTTTTACTTAAGAGTGAAATGTGTTCTAAACAACAAAACACACGCTCTGATCTCTGGTCAGAGGTATCTTAGTTCAAGACCGTGATCTTTGATTGACCAAAGTTAAGGGCTGTGCACTGGAAGAAAGCTGAACATCCACGACCTTGCTAAATCAAAGTAAGAGTTTTGCTGAAAACAGAAGAGGTGCAAGAGGCATTGAAGGCTTGTTACAATCTGCAGAAGGAACCTTTGGAAGTCAACAGTCATCTTTCTTGGCCATAGAAGAGCCTGAGGAGATGAGGAAGGAAATTTGATTCTCTTTCTGGACCTATAGTATCTTAGTTGGGTATTTTTTCAGACAGAGCAAATACAGACTCCTGTTCTAGAGAAGACATTGAGCAGGATACGCGCGAATAACCAGACAGGTGTCAACAGCTGCTGAAAGCGTGTCCTTGCATCTCCAGGAATGATTGTATAATATCAGAGTACAAAATGCCAATATTAATTTCTTAGAATTCTGCACTAACACTCAGAACTGCAGTGCACATTGTACCAGCTCAGCATAAGGCAACATGCTGAGTGTTAAGGCTGCAAGCAAACAACTAGACGTGGCTCGAGGTTATATTAGTTGAACAGAACATAAGAAACTACTGCACAGAAGAAAATAAATTGCCAGACATGAAAAATAATCCTCTGCATGTTTATTTATGCATGCATGTGTATACCAGGAAAATGTGCTCAGAATTGTTATTGTGCTGCAGAAGACCAAGAGGGAAGAACGCCATAAGTAGTTCTGCCCAACAGATTGGGACTGTCCTGTCACTGGACACCCCTGAAGAGAGCCTAGTTCTGTTTTCTTTGCACCTTCTCTTCAGGAATTTATTGTGGCAGGTATTTCCTCCCCCCAGCTAAGCTGTTGCTAGGCAGATTCCCTGGAATCTGCCTACCTGGGCTAGTCCAGACTTGTCTAGCTGGTCAGGACTCGGTTACACCCAGGAAGTTGGCCAGCAGCCAATGAGAAGCCGAGATGGCTATGATTGACCACAGTCATCATTGGCTAGTTTTTAAAAGTGGGTTTTGCAGTGGCCATGTTGGAGTTACCTCGTGGCAGTGGCCTGAGGAGGTGTCCCCCTTGGTCTAGGGGATCCCTAGGCAAGGTTGACCAGGTGAGCATGGGAACCCCCACCTGGTAAAGGTACCCCCTGGCAAGGTTAAAAGGGAGAATGGGAATCCCCCCTTTTTATGGTACCTTAGTGAGAACAATCAAGACGAGAACGGGAACCCCTGGCTTTATTGAGGTGAGTGTATGATAATCTGGATTATCATTCTTTTGTCAAGGGCTAGTGCGTGAGCTTGATCTTTGTCTCAACCGATATCGAACCTTTAAATTGGTGGGGAGCTTATATCCTGTAAATAAATTTAAATTTAACTATACGCGTGAATTTATTTATTTTTCGGATATGGGCGCGCTCCTCACCTCCTTCTTTAAATTTATATGCATTGATAATATACCCCCTGAGCCTTCTCACTGCAGGCTGAGCAGTCCCACCTCTCTTATCTTTTCCTCATATGAGGTGCTTCCGTCCCTTACTCATCTTAGTGACTCTCTGCTGGACTCTCTCCAGTATCTCCATGTCTTTCCTGTACTGGATATTTCCATCATACCCATTACTGGCCTCCAACTACATTTTGTGCCACTGATCATCACCTTCTTGGCCTGACTGTTCAGACACTTTTCAATTCATGTCACTGTCCTCTCATCCAGATCACAGTTCATCAACTTCTCTTCAATGATGTTATTGGAGACAATGTCAAAACCATTACTAAAGCGGACAGAAAATATCCACTGCTTTCTTCCCCATTTACCCAGTAAGGAACAGTAATAAAGAGCAGTAGTAGGGTCTGTGTTTCTCTGTCACCAAACTATGCATTCAGGGGACCTAATATTTTAGTTATTCAGACAGGAATTGGTTTTAAATGTGATCACATGGGGATTTGCCACTACACTTGAGAATCATAAATGAAATGCAATGGAAAAAAATGTGTCAAGGATTATTAAACAAACATTACTCTATATCATTCTGTTATTCATGCGAGAATTTTGCTATTTATAATCCCCTAATAATTTAGCAACGTTATTCCCATTTTTTTACTGAGTGCATTGCAAAAGGACTGAGGATGCAATGGCATTGAGTCAGTCATTACATGTAAAGATGGTCTTTCTCATATTCTTAGCCACTGATGAGATCCAAAATCTGTTGATTGGTTACTCTTCCTATTCTTTGGCAAGAGAGCAGCAGAATTTGTCCAAATAGGTTTGAGTGACAAGAAGAAGAGACCTGAAAACAAGAAGTGCAGAAGCTGTAGTTTTGAGCACAATCACTAGAAAAAGACTCAAGTAAGAAAGAACAGAAAAGACACTTGTATATAAGCACAGAAAGCAGAAATAACTCTGATGCTGTTGAGTATGGTCACTCCTTATCCTAGAAATAAAATTTCAAAAAGGGCATACTGGTAACCAAACTGCAATACAATGACAAGCAATATCCATTGGCTAAATCCACTGTGATGTACCTTTGAGGGAAGAAAAGTGAACACCTGAATAATTCCATATAGTTGCTAAATAAAATCAGGATATAAAGATATATGAAAGATAAGGCAACTGCAAGACTGCAGTTATTGCTAATATGAATGGCGTGCACATTTGCCACTCTAGTACTTAATACCCTACCATGGCACCTTTGATAGCTTGGAAAGTAGGAACACAATGATTACTTACCAGTTAGGTAGCATAAAGAAGATTAATCATTAACAATAAATTCCTGCAGCTTGGCAAATTATAAACTTCAGTGAAGTAAAGGTCTAGAAATATTTGTGTAGCTGCCTACTGCCATTATGAGTAGGTAGTGTCTGTGGGGTATCAAAGTGTTTTCCAGCAATTAATTAAACATATATATAGACCACATGTAGAATATAGAATATATCGAGAATACATTATACTATAAACAGAATATGTTGTTAGTATATAGAACTAATAAAATTTATAAAGTGCCAGAAATTAATTTCTTGTGTTTTCCACATAAACAGATGACTAAAACCAAGGAAAGAACTTTTTAGAATGGTAATCTGTATAATTCTCAAATGGTTATTTGTAATATGATATTTGAGACCGCAGAAGGAAAACAAAAGCACATATTTAATACTCCTACTCTAGAAATAATTATACTAATTAATAGAACAATTGTAGTATGTTCTTCTGATGACTCTATAACTAACTTCCATTCATATTAATTCTCCTGGTAATTATCCTTATTATAATAACAGATACTTATAACAGCATTTTAAACAATTATCTCCTAAGGCCACACCAGTTTAATGGAGGTGAAGTGTTATTACTTTTGCCACAATGCAAACGATTGACTTCAGACTTTACAAAAAGCCCTTGTATTCAATTAACCTTAATGATGATATATCAGACCTGTAAAATGCTGCTAGATATTACATTAGCTAACACTATGTATGAGTCCAAATGATCAGCCATAGTGGTGTCTGATTCAGAACTTTCAGTCTGCATTGAAGCTTAATTCTGACAATTGTTTTTACATAGAATATTATTATCATAGTATTCCATTCAAACCTGACTACCTTCAAAAATTGCTATTCAAAATTCTAATCTTGCAAAATCATGCAAACAAGGAACACTGGAAATACTTTGTAACTCCTTGAAGAGAAATTTCGCATTTGTACCTCTGAAACAAGACAACAAGTTCTATGACTCATGGATAAAAATATTGTAGGGTGTACTGGGAATGTTCCATAACCTTCAAATATATCTCCTAGAAGAAGTTTGGAGGGAAATAATCTTGAGGAAGATAGGAGTTAGTAGGATAACTTTTCTCAGTTTCTTTTCCCCATATCTATCTGCAAAGCAAGAACAGCAAGAGTCTCTTCTACAAGCAGAACTTTTCTTCACCTTTTTGAAGGCAGAAAGAAAGAAGGAAGAACTTTTTGCTTCAGCAATATCTCTCTGACACCATGTCTTTGGTAACTATTTCTAGAACAGTATAATATTCCCACTAACCTTTTCTTTTCTTTTTCCAGTTAGGAAACAAAACACTTTTTCAATGTGAAGGTGACAGAGCACTGGAACAGGCTGCCCAGAGAGGTTGTGGAATCTCCATCTCTGGTGACACTCAAAACCTGCCTGGACATGTTCCTTTGTAATATATTCTAGGTGACCCTGCTCTAACAGAGGGGTTGGACTAGATGATCTTCACAGGTCCCTTCTAATCCCTACCATTCTGTGATACTGTGATAAGTTAAATATTGTATTGATGCCTTTCCAAAAATACCAACAGAAAGGAAATTAAACTGAAGGTCCGCACTCAGAAAGCTGAAGCCTACATCTGTTAGGCTCACCAAGAAAAAGTTCCTCCATTCCCTTCAGAAGAGCTAGAATTTCACTCCACAGATTGCACTACATGTGTAACAAAGAATTTCATCACAAAAAAAGTGAATTCTATTTAAGAGTCCCGAGATCTTCCAAAAAAGAAAAGGGAATTTATGTCATGAGTGTTGAAGCTATACAAAAAGAAAGATTTTATAAACAGGCATTATTGTCAAGGAGATTTGTTTCATGTTTTCTATACATCTAGATAATTCAATTTTCTGCTTTTCATATTTGCTTTTATTTCTTATCTGAAAATAATTTAGATTTCCTTATAGAATTCTCAGATTATCCTGTTACTTGAGCTGCTACTTAATATAATTCCTCCTTGTTTTCCATAATGGCTTCTCTGCTCTCCTGCTTCTTTTTTGTTGAATTCTGAGACTCTGAAAGGATGGAAAAAAAATTTCCCCAAGTGTGTAACTTTTTCTTCTCATTACATCCAGGGACTGCCTTGGCTCTTCTAATCCTAAATGGGAAGAACCTCTTATATTTAAATATTGAGAATATTATCACTTTTTTATCTCATCTGATACGCAGAAAGTCTCTTGCTTAGACTTGCTCCTATAGTAACCAAGGTCACTGCTGGATCTTGTGTAACATGTTGTGGGTGCTGAGAAGTCAAAGGGGTCACATGGAAGTAAAAGGTTGCACCTCCATTGAGTAACAGACAGGACAGGTGACCAACAAGAGTGTTCCATTCCATATATGTCATATTCAGTGTAAAACTGAGGGATCACAGGGGTTAAGCTGTCTTGATCCAGTGGCCAGTGTCAGAGGAGGACTCCATCTGATCTTTCTGCCTTTGATTCCCATCCTGAGTTCCTGAACCTAGCTCCTGTGTTTGTTTCCCCTCTGCTGCTCAGCCTGCGGCTTCCCAGGCGCCACCTGGTCTGCAGCATCAGTAGTGGTTTCTATGGGGTGGGGTGTTGGGTTCGATATAGGTTGCATATATATATGTATATATTTATTTTTTTTAATTATTATTTT
>NW_009726715.1:0-16915 GCF_000703405.1 Apaloderma vittatum
CGGGCCGAGCGCCGCCCGGCTCCTCCTGCCGCGGATTTACATCCTCAGGAAAGACACCCGAATGAACAAGTCCTAACAAAACCATCTCCTTCCTATCTTCTCCCGCTAGGTTTCTCGTAACGCGTTTCCCCAGCCGTGGATGCAGGGGCTGGCGCCTCTCTGCCACCTCCAGAAACACCAAGTGATGAACGCGCACGCAAAATGCTCCGGGAAGCACCAGGTGACAGCCACAGGCATCCTGCAGGCGGCAGGTCAAGGTGACGGAGCAATCCTACCGGCAGCTCTCAAAACACTCACTTGTTCCATTTCAAACATGACATCACGAATCTTGTCAATCCCCCCAAAGTCTCCTTGCTCATTGCACTCCGTTCAGCACGGCACAAAGGGGCCGGCAGGCCAAGCCAATTAACGCTCTGACCTGACGAAATGCTAGTACTGATCACTTGGTTTTTAATCGGCATCAGCTTTTGACAGAAAATGCTCTAATGTCAACACGCACTCTCTGAACAGCAAGTACACTCCCAGCGAGTTTCAAACGCTGAGCAGACCTAACACCAAAGAAATTCTCTAACTGATCAATCTAAACTTTAGGCACAGCTATGTTTTTCTGCTAATAATTCTGTTCTTTAACCTCCAAAAAAAGGCAAATACACCCTACTCACCTATAAGGAAACCCTTCATTTCACAGACACTCTATACCTGCTCAGGCAGTCCATAATAATTTTCCACTTGAGTGAACATGCCAGTTTTGCCACTGCTCTAATTCCCTCAGAGGGCACCTTCTGTACTGGGCTGCTCATCTGGACACTAACTCGCTGTGAGCCTGTTGTTGGAACTTACTGTGTCCTACAGAAGTCACACCACAGAACAGGTTTTGTGCTATTCTTCCAATACCTTAGTGAACCTCCAAGCTGGCCTGTTCAGCTGCTCAGGTTTCCTTTCAGAGGTGCTATACTGCAGGACTTCACTGACATCTTCATCTGTTACTTCTCAGCTAGGTGTGCTTTTTTCCTAAACCAATTGAAAGTTTTCATCCCATGCCTTATCCTTACAGGATGTTAACTCTGAGAACAAGATAGTACTTGCCAACATCTACCATGTACTTGAATCCACTTGGGTTTGTCTTCACCGTACTTCCTGCAGGATCACTTGTAGAAATGCCTTCCTGACTTCTGTACCTACGGAAGTGAAGCCTCAGCAATCACCAGTTAGACTGTCAAGATGACATGCAGAAGCCTTAGCTGCCTTAAGGCAAATGAATCATGCAGATACCTACATATCACAGCCTACTTCTCATAGGAAAGGGTTATCCATGCAAGCAATCACAGGACAAAATCCCTTGGTTACTCTCAAGCAGCACTTAGAAGCCCTTTGGAACCAATCCTGCAGACACACAACCCAGCAGTTACACACAAATCTTACCTCAAGTAAAAAGCTCACCCTGCCAACTTGAAGGATTTCTTGAGATAAAAAAAACAAACCACACCAAACAGCCACCGCCTCCCACATAACACTCCTGTCTCCACTGACTAGTTACCCAGTCTTTCAAGCACTGGAAAGAATTAAAAAATACACACACACACACAAAAAAATCACACAAAACACACACCTTTGCACTTATATTTGACAACACTAAAAACATTTTCAAATGGAAAGATAGCGTAATGCAGGAATAAGAGAAGTTGTCTGTTCCATACAAAAACTCAATAGCATCATCTTCTCCATTGCTACAGAACAAGTGCCAGATTTTGGGAACAGGAGAAACAACCTCACCTCAAAAGCTAAAGCATTTCCCATCCCACTTGGAAGACAACGTAACTTCATCTACAGTTCGGAGCTTCTCAAGTTGTGCTACACCATCACGAGCACCACAAGGAGTCCAGTTTCATGTGTGAGCCACGAGGGCTGCAAACGTTCTAATTGCTCCAGACCTCACCAAAAGCAAGCCACACAATATTATTTCACTTTCACACTCAAAATCCCAATACTCCTGTCCCCTTTATATCCTGCCCCTCATCTCCTCCCCTCTCTCAGCCCACCTTCATCTGCAGGGCTCTGGTGCAAGTATTCATTTGCCAAATGCCATTCACTACTTAGTTCTTAAAAAAATAAATAAATTGCAGTGTGAAATACAGAATGCTCAAAAGTCTACTCCTAACACTTGTTACCATTTTGAAATCTTCACTAAAACATCAAGACTTAAACACACAATTCCATTCCATTTCTGTATAAAAGAGGTATCAACCGTGAAGACGACTCAACTGCCCTCCCCCCAAAAAAGCCACTTCCAGTGACCACATTTCATTTCATCCATATTTCTATTGTGTGCCTTCAGGTTTTACAAACAGGTCAGGAAATGTAACAGAACTTCTGCAAAAGTGTAAACAAATTCATTTCTTCCTTGCTCTCAAGTCCAGCTCTACGAATTACCTGAATTAGCTCTTTTGAGAGAGAAGCATACTTGACTTGTTGAAACGTCTCAGCTTCTATTTGAAAGAAGATGGTATTTATTCTGCCTTCCTCTCAGGGGCATGAGCTAGTCTGCACTGTCACCTATTACCATCCCCTCCTGAAAAGCAGCCTTGTCTTCTGAACAAGGGGTACCTAAAACAACGCAGCTGTCACAGGTCAGGCACATCCATCACATTTGGTATTACGGTCCCTTACCTTCTGCAAGCCTAAACCCCCGAAAAGCCCTTACATTCCCCCACACAGAAGGCGAGAGAGTAAACACTTCAAGTGCAGCTTGAGGATACAAACTTAGCACAGCCCTGCTTAAAAGCAGGTGGAGAAGGGTTATTTCATGCTACACTGAAGCACATAGGAGCAAAAAGAATCCCAAATAGGATTCTGTGAAAGCTGATTGAACCAAGGCTGGCTTACCCTGTGCTGTGTTCGCTGTACAGCACTGGGAGCTAAAGCGAAGTGGAAAGCATGAGATGTGACCAGAAGGAGAATAAAAGCATCTGCAACAACACACTTATTGATGCACGACCACAGATGTAGCAGACCACGTAAATTTTGAGGAAGGTTGCTCATCTCATCATCCAGTACCGTGCAGGCCACCCCAAATTTTGAAGCAGCGTGGCTCAGATGACATCACCCCAAAACACAAGCACTTGAACAATTGATCCGAAACAGATTCTGGCACCCAGAAATGTAAGCATTTGAACAATTGATCCGACAATTCCCACTCTCGTATCACAAAAGCACATTGTTATCTATTCACAGCTGATCAAGCAGTACTGGTCACCAACTGTCCCAAAGCATATAAACACACATTTATGTGGGTTTTCACAGTCACAGAGCTCAGTGTCAAGGTTGGGTTATTTAAATCACATCCCACACGGATGCTAACACCTTATTCAGCAGAACTACAAGGTGCATTCATTACTAAAAAAAAACAAATCACTTGGAGATGGCGAGTTAAAAATATTCCTTTGATAGAGTATAACGTATCGCTCCGTTAGGCCCTTCAGCATGGCTTTTCCAAGTATTTCTCTTGCCTCTAATAGGTAGGCAGTCCTAACGAAACGACCTCAGACAAAAATCAAGAAGTTCCTGAGACAGCTAAGACCAAAAAGCAGAATTGCTTTCCAGCCAATATATGCTAACATGGCAATTTTCTGCTAAAAGCAGAATGCCAAGAGGCAAAAATCCCACCCTTGTAACATGAAATACCTTGAAAACTGAGGCTCCTATCAGAAATACAATAAAATTGAACATGCTCAATATTACACTTGCTTAACGTGGATTAGAAATACCCGTGTCATCCTAAAACTCAATTCACAGACAGGAAAACTCACTCATTCACACTTAGAAATCACCAAGCTTATTCTTCTAACACCAAGTAATTTATTTATATACAATAGAAACATTCAGAGCAAGAACTATGGAAATAGCTTCTTGAAAGGCTGCTTCACATGCAGTTTTGAGGGACTTGGTGGGCAGGAAGCACATCCAAATAGGCTGCAGTAAAGCAGTAGATAGGGCCACATACCACCAAAAACTCAGTCCTAGAGATCCTGCCACGAGCTTTCTCATTGGTACTGGGACAGCACTCCTGGCACTGCTGAAGAGTAGAGCAAAAAATGTTTAAGGCAACAAATGAACTTGAGAAAAAACAACAACAAAAAAGTCATCCCCTTCATGAGTCATTAGACACTGAAGAGATGTCTTTTTGTAGTATGGACTTTCGGCGCTTTGTCTTAAAGGGTGCAAAAGCGGATCACCAAAAGAGCACTTGAAATGCAAGAACCTCAGAAAAAATTCTAAGAAGCTCATGTCCCTCAAAAACAGATGCAGTCACTGAAGCTGTTCTGTATTACAGAATATGCCAAGTTATCTTAAAGATAGCACAGAGAAAAGAGAAAAAGAAATAAAACCAAGCAAGTAACTTAATTGTGAGACACACTAACGGATAAACAACTCAAAAGAGCACGCTACCATTATCCACCAGCGAATGAACATCTCCTCCCTCTGCTAATACTTGCTTTCACGTTTGTGTTCATTTTTTAGAGGGAGCAAACTTCCATCCATGTTGATTTGCTGGAGGGAGGCAAGTTGTTCTTATCTGCTCTTAGAGTAAACAGGAGAGGTTTTTCCAAGCCCTCTACAACTAAGTTAGAATGTTCCCCCAAACAAACACTCCCAAGGGTGCACACTGGTCCGGATAAAGGCAGCAGTCTTCATCAGCCTTGATTAGGAACTCCATCTCCACAGGTGCATAGACCTTTCATCCATCTACCGTATCACTACCGAGCTCAGATAACCACTGAGACACTGGACATGTTTTTCTCATACCATACCTTCTTCTTGTAAATACAAAAATACTGTTATGCCACAAAAGCACATTGTAGTTCACATCAGTTACCACTTGGTACATTTAGTCAGGTCCCTCAGTTCTATTTCAACATCACAAAGGGCTTTAAACCTACTGTTCCAAAATCTGCCTCCAGACAGATTCATCAGGTCCCTTACTATTGATTCTCTGTTGTTAGTGATTGCATAAAATTAAGTCAGTCCAAAACCAACCCCCAGGAAGCATCTCAAGTCATGACCTGCATCTGCTTTTTCTACTTTGACTATGTATATTGTTTTCTTTTTCTTCACTTCCTAAAGCCATCACATTTCTGCAGTTGTCAGCCTGACCACATTTCCAATATCCTTCAGGTAGGTGCTTTAGTGAATATCCAATCTAAGAAATCCACTTTCTTCCTTTAGTTCTTATTATTAGGGGCAGGGGTGCCCAGGAATGATGGGATTAGAGCTGGTAAAGTTTTCTCAGGTTAAGCACCTATTTTAATCGTAATGTCTTGTTATTCCCTTACCATTTACTGCGTCCTTCTGAGTACTACAGACTGCTCTGCCAAAAATCACAGTGGAGTGCAGTGAGTTTTACCATCACAAATGATCCTTGCTGCCCATCCTTACCATCACACCACCCTTGTTCCAGCTCCTTTACCTCCAAGATAAGGAAACTTGAGTAAGGAATCAAACTGATATTTCTTCTGTAACCATTTTTTGACTGTCTGAGACCATTTCCAAATGGAAACCAAAGCTTTCTCCCAAGACAGATCCTTCATTTCTGTCCAGCGTATTTGTCACAGCAGCAAAGCATTCAAGACCCTCTTGCACTAGCTCTATTTTCTGTTTCTTACATGTTATTCATTTTGGCAACCATATAAAGCTGGAGAGGATGACATTTTATTCCTTAAAGGGCATTAATACAGTAGTTTTCAGATCCAGGTCTTCCACAGCTCCAGGTAAAGTAGCATCTTGAAAGGTGTCTGTACTTAACCACATTTCAAAGTGCCAAAATAAACACATCAGGTGCTTTTCATGTCGAGTGAAAAAAAAAAACCCAAACATAAAAGGTTTTAAGATTGACTGTTGAAGATGCACTCAATGTTCATGACTGGTCTGATGGAAAAACACTGCCCAATTCGCCTCACACAACTCCCTTCAGATCTGTTCCCCCTTAACAGAAGCACTACACTAACCAAGTATATTTGGCAGGTTACATGAACTCTCAGGTTCTGACGGGATCAAGGAAGACGACAACTTTGTATCCCAGAAAATTCTTTTCAAGTAGATATTATTTCCCTCCAGTAATAGTTGGGGGATTTCAGCATCCACACTGCATCACCGTTTCATAGAAAACTACTCACTCACAGGGCAGTAAAACAAGGCAATTGCTGAAAAAAATAAAACCACGTTAACAACAATGCTAATATGAAGCTAAGGAAACAATAAAGACGGACCGATAGCACATCCAAGCTCAAACCCAAAGCTTCCAGCTCGTAGTGCTTTTTCCAGGAACTCTTAAGACAAGGCATGTCAAAGGCAGCTCTGTCTGAAGTGAGACTGCAACACTTAAGCATCATAAGTTAACATCCTTCAATTCAATCAGCAGCCTCTTATTCTTACATGATCCATTTCTAAACAGAAGGTGGATGCACAATATTTGCAGAGTAAGCCTTCATCTCTGCCTAAATGGAACTGCTATCTTGAGAGTTATACAGCGGTGCAAGCAAACAGCACTCTGGCACCAAGTGACAGACACCTTCTAATCAGCCACGAGCCTCCTTCCCCACTAAGTGCTTACATCAGCCCTATTATTTTGGATTCCTATTCCGTAAGGCAAATCTAAGCGTGGAAAAAGGATCTTTACTCATCTCTAGCACTGACTAGATCTTTAAGAAGTAACTGTGTCAAGATCCGTTCCCGCAGTCGTGCCTTCTCATGTGTCCCGTGCATTTTCACTCTTCCTGGAGGAGCCCCTACAACTTTGCTGTGGAGGAACTGCCAAAGCGAGACCAAATAACACAACACTATATAAGCATTTTCCAAGAGTATTGAATCAGAAGTGTGGCACAAGGGGTTTTTGTCCAAAGGGGAGCTTTCTATAGAAATTCCTTCTCTATATCCTTGAAAATATAGTGCATATTTTCAAGGTGTTCCAAGCCTTTAGCCTAAGAAATTTCAACATACTGAAAAAATGTGCTTTTGGGCTAAACACAAGTAACAAGGGGAACATCTTCAGAAAAAACAACCATTTGGAACAGGAGGGATCCTTCTTCAAACAGTTTACATTATTTTATTTTCACATTCAACATGCAAAACACCTGCGAAAGAAAAGCCACACACAATTTAAGCAGCGTGTGAACAGCCTCTGTGCAGCATATTAATTCCTCACACATAGGAGCTGTGTCCAGTCAAACAACACGCACACTAACACCTCTCAAATTCTAAGACAGGTACCAATTCAAATATATTCACATGGCTATGTGAAAACTTGAGTGCAATATCAAACCCATTCTCATTTAGCATATTCTCTATCTGTGCACTGCATGCCACACACAAGGAGGAGAACATGCCTATTTTGGGAGGAGCTACTCTTTACTTTCACCCACTTGATACAGATATGTAAGCCCCCAAATAAAGACACTTTCTCTTACGCTTGCTGTAATGCAATATGATTTTGGAAAATTTCACCATGCACTCACAGAAGGCGCTGAACAAATAATAATGCAAGACTCAATAACAACAAGAAGGATTCAGCGCAGCACGCAGCCGGCTAGTTCCTAATATTCAGTTCTTAAACCGGTAAGATGATATGGCTATACATTGGAACTTGTTTGATGATTTAAATTTAAGTGCTTTCTGCAAATAACAACTATAAGCAACCAGAAGTTCTCAAAAAGTTTACAGGCAAATACATTCCCTGCAAAGAGTTAGGAACATTTCACCCAAAAAGTGACACTATAGAACAAAGGCCCCTCTTTCTTGAATGGCCAAGTCCAGCATTTTCTTCTATGCATACTAACCCAATGAGGTGGCCACCGACATAAAATACTGCCATGTGGAATTCTGACCCACCATCTGCTGGGTCACTGCACTTACCAGGAGTAGCGCTGAATGAGCTACCAGACTGAAGTACTTGTAGCTGAACACTGACGATTCACCTGGACTTCAGTACCTCCCGTGCCCCATCCCTTCTTTGCTGGGTCTTGGAAACGAACATCACAGGTACCATTTATTACCGACATAAAATACTGCCATGTGGAATTCTGACCCACCATCTGCTGGGTCACTGCACTTACCAGGAGTAGCGCTGAATGAGCTACCAGACTGAAGTACTTGTAGCTGAACACTGACGATTCACCTGGACTTCAGTACCTCCCGTGCCCCATCCCTTCTTTGCTGGGTCTTGGAAACGAACATCACAGGTACCATTTATTTCAGATAACCATAAGAATGGCCCAAGACTTAAAGCACAAACATTCACCCGTCTCACTTCAACATCCACTTCAACTAAGAGTCTGACTTCAGCCCAAGAATAAACCTGAAAGCTTTCAAGAGTCCAAAACCAAAATATGTTCAGCAGCCTTCAAGAGCCTATCTAGAGAACCTGTCAGCCTGACACTTTAAGTCCCCCTTCAAGCCAACATAGGTGCACCCCCCTCCCACAGCAGAACCTCTCCTTCTTCACTGGCATTTGTCTTAAGTGATACACACAGAGCCTAAGAGTCATTTGACTACAATAAAATTTTAAAAATGCTTTGGAAGGTCACAAAACGTCAAAAGTGAAACAATCATTTAGATGCATCCCAGAGTTCATGTACAATACTTTTATCACAAAATCAACTGCTCAAGTTATACCTACTAACAACTGTTCCAATGGTGTGGAAAGAGTTTGTGCTCTGCCGCTACATCTGCCTTTAGCGAAAAGACATCTTTATTAAGATGCCTTTACTCAAGACATCTGCCTTTGCTGTAGATATTTTAAGACATAAAAAATGGGGGTTTGCTCAACTGAAGCTCACGGAGAGTACTACTATTTCTAACCTTACTTCAAATCTTGGGCCCTCCAGGAAGTGTTACTAGGTGGCACTACCTCACACACTTCTTCAAAACTTATTGAAGGCCAAGAGATTTGCAACCCAAGCGAGGTTTTGGCCATCTGACATATCCAAGCAATGCTCAAAGGGAAGAGCACACAACAGTTCCAAAGCATCTGTGTCAACTTTCAAAACCAACACTGCACTGGGCAGAGCTCTTTCATTAACGCTCAGGCAGAGTGGGTAGATGAAGTCCCACATGGGTGTACAAGGCATGGCCTGAGCCGATACCTTCAGATATGAACTCAAGAAAGCAAACCCAAATGAATAAGAAACTCAACACGGCTGCACCCTTTGAGGGAACACAAGCCAGTGACCTGCTACAGTGAGCGTTGATAAAACACAAGTGCTATAAAACACAACTACAAAGAGCTTGGAGGAAGAGACTGACTCCCCTGGTCTCAAGTAAGCTATTAGATCAACTCATCACATGATGCCACCCCATATCCCAAGTATTTCCACAGAACCCACCTCTTGCACACGTACTAGCAAGTTTCTAAAAACCCACTTCAATGTCAAGACACAAGAACATTTTCTCAAAGACACGAGTATATTTCGAGTGACTTTACCCACAAGCTGCATAGAAGCATAAAACATTTCCCCCACACACAGGCTTAAAAAATCCTTTTCTCGAAGTTTAGCACATAAAGTTTGGCACTATATTTATCACTGTGGAGATCCTTTATCAAGCTGATGCTCTAGAAAAATACCAGCATGCTGTTATGCCAACTTCCACTTCTGTTAGTGACTGAGATGGACAGAAGGCATATGTTCATCCATGTAGCAGCCTGTTACACTCAAAGTGCTCTTTTCCCTTGAAACTAGCTCTGTTAGCTGTATTACAATAACCAACCCATCACAATTTTGTTTTGTGACTATTTCATGCCAGTTCGTGTACAAAGTGACACAAAAGCAGCAATGGTGGCAACGAAAAGTGCAGTAACATTTTAAGAAAATACTACTTTCTTTCTTTCTTTTTCCCTATCCTTCATTTTCAGCTTTCAAGAATCTTAACAAATACCACAGACCAAATGAAAGTGAGTACTGATTTTGTCAAGAAGCTTTTAAGTTTTTAAGCTGCACCAAAAAAATCATTTTTGCAGCCACTTTGAAATAGAGGATCCAAAGGAAGTGCCAAGAGAACTGCTTCACCCTTCCACATAAAAACTGTCACAAATCCGTACCATCGAGTCACGAAGACAATGCACGTGTTTCTTTGACAGGCATTGAAAACAGTCCTTCCACCAAAAAAGGCAATCCTCATCTCCCCTCTTGACCAAGTTCCTGGCTCGTGGCTGTGTCAGCACTGCCTGACGAACTGGATCAAAGAACTGATCACCTGTAAACATGCTTTTTATGTTGCTGAGGGTTTTTTGTTTGTGGGTTCTTTTTATTTTTCAGCAAGATCATTTACCAAGTGGCTGGAAAGAGCAATGAATGCTTTCTTCTTCCCCAGCAGTGTGCTCACTGCAGCCTTCCTAAAAGCCCAATCTTCCCCACTTGAGCAGGATGAGTACCCACGCTGAATCAAAGGCTGAAGACTTAGCACTTGAGGAAGAAAAAAAACACAGAAAAAACTACATCACATCATGACTTGAAATTTTAAACTTCATTAAAGCATTGTTCGCCATTCTGTGGAGGAGAAAAGAAAAATCACACCTGCATAACAGCATAAAAAAAAAAAAAAATCCGCTGGCAAAGCATTTTAGGACAAGACCGAGCGAAAGGAAAGAAATACCCGAAGTTTTGAAATGGTAACTCTCAGGGACAGGAAAACATGCGAGTCACCAGATACCTGCCAGACACACATGTACAAGAGAGACCCTCAGCTCCTCATTAAACTGTGGAGTTCTACTCTTGCGTGTGGGAAAAACTGGGAGGATAAAAACCGACCTTCCTCTTATCTCTCAAGTACTGCCTGCCCTCGAGACTTATCAGATGTACCTCTGCTGCCCAGGCTGTTATCCACAACACAGTGCCTGCAAAGGAGGACAGATGTACAGGCTTAGAAACAATTGCTCCCTTCTCGTTAGGGTGAGGGGAAACAAACCTGATCTCAAATACCAGTTGAAAGAAGTCTTATTCTTGCATAAAAGACACCTTTAATTTTAACATTAATAAAAAAAAAAAATCCAGACATGTAAATTCTCAACTGTCTCAGGCTGAATTTGAAGAGAAAGGAGGCTGAAACCCCTAACTGATATTTTAAATAGCAACATTTCACCATCCTTTATACTCTAAAATTCTAGCTCTGCTTTTAAACATCTCAACAGCTGCGTATTTGGACACTCTTGATGACTGTAGATACAAGGGTGGGGCTGGGAAAAAAAACAAAACACAACAAACCCACAGAAAATCAAAGTTTATTTGAGCTCGTTTCCTAACATAAACCATTATGCTCCTAAGAATTGAAGATTCAGCTAAAATACGACAGAGGAAAAACACCTGCACATCAAACACCAGTAATTTGAATTTGTCAAACACTGCTTTGGTAACGCCAGCAAAATGATGATAATAACAACATTCAGCCTGAAAGAAAACAGTGCAAGCACGAAGAAAGATATATTAAAGATGTGCTTGGTTTCATGGCTGATTTTCAGCCTGGTATACAACCACTACCTAAGGTGAAAATAAGGTGACACAACAGCTAAGTAATACCTTCGTAGGGCTTTAACTCTTCAGATAGGTGTGAGCTTAGTTTTGCATATGGGGGGTAAAAACGCAGCTGAAAAACATCTGGAATACTCTGATAACCTCTCCTGGGTACCGATGAACACAAAGCACTAAGTGCTTAGTGAGGACAGAGAGGAAGTGCTGCCCTTCTTTGGTCATGCATGTACTTCTTTCTGAGCATTTTTGTCAGCACTGTACAACCACCACGTGGAGGGCACCACAATTCACCCACTAACACCAAGACGTACGTTCACTCACCGGTAAAGCTAACCACATGTTAAGGAAGACTTTTGCTCCCCTAAGAAGCATTAGTCAAACGACCTTGTCCAAACTACTCACCAGAATTGAGTCCTTGCCCACCCACACAACGAGCATTCTTTCCTGAAACACCAAAAGTTACTGATATGACAAAGAACTCCACACAGGTACAGAAGCTCTACAGATACGTTTCAAGACCTGTTTCAGCTTGTTCACCTTCAATGACATCCCAACAAAACAACAGAAGCACATCATCAATTCAGAAAAATAAAAAACCCAAGCAATACAATGTCTGCCAAAGCAGCCATGGATTCTGCCTCAAATTGCCTAAAAACTAACACCAAATTTGAGTAATTTTTAACTCAAACTTAAAAGATCTTATTTCTGGAAACTCAGAAACAAAAGCATCTTAGTTATCTCGGATCTGCAGCATTGATTTTTCAACTCTGAAATCCAATTCCCAAATGAGGAATATCCTAAATAAGCACAAATAGCTTGCTTTCTAAAACACAGATAAAGAAAACAAAACCAAAAAATACATCAAGCGATTTGCCTCCAAAACTGACAGATGAGGAAATTCTCTCTGCTAAATCTGTTCCAGAGAAATCATTCCCTTTCAAAAACTAAATTACTAGCTTAAAACACAGGGTGTTTTGCTCCAGCCCACACACGGGACTTGTGTTTATATGGCTATTTCCTGAAGAAATATCTGAGGAAGTAAACAAATTCACATTGCACCATCAAAATCTGACTGCACCTTCTGCGGCGCTCATTTTAAGCAGGGGGCTTCTTAATGAACTGAGATACTTGCCGACAGCTTCAAATACTTAGAGCAGGCACAAAAATCTTCAGAGAGAGCTATTTTATTAAAAATAGGCACCAGGTCTAACCAGCCATGATTTAACCAGACAACGATGAAACATGGCTGCAGAGTTCGCTATCAGCTCTCTTATATCAGGGATTTTTCAGGAACATCCATTCACACTTGCAGGTCATCTCTAATTCTACTTGCCTTCAGAGCAAATTGATGAATGCTTATTCTTAACAGTTAGATTACACCATACTCAAAATATCCATCATGCAGGACAAAAATCCAAATTTCATCCATAGCACCAATTCTTTTTAAAATTTCTTAGGGAAGGCTTTGTGTTGGAAGTACATAACATACAGGTGTAGCTACCTCTTCAGAGAAAGAAGGGATAGCTCTGAGCATTGAAAAATTAGTGAAATCAGTTAAGCAAAAAAAACCCAAAACAGCAAAAAAACCACACCACACCAACAAAATCCAACTTGCTTTGTATTTCTGCAATTTGTGCAACTGAACGAAACAAACAAAATGCTCGGGGCAAAAAAAATGCCAAACAAAACGAGAATTACTGCATAAACACCACAGCAGAAAACAAGACTGAACTGTGCAGCAGGAGGTCACACACTGACGAGGACAGATCTCAGTGAGTTGCAGGTTCAGTCTTGGATTTGAGGACACAGGGAGATCAAAATAACAGCAGTACAGGGAATCTACCACACTGGCTCTTCAGCAGCCCTGCAAAATCCAAAGGCCTTCTATTCCAGGATTCTCACGGAAACAGTTGGGATTAAACAAAAAAATTTCTAACCTCAATTCTGTGTTTCAAGTTGAGAATTTATGGGTACTCCTGACACTTTCTTGTCCCAGAGATGTACATCTCATCAGCACAATGAACCTTGGAAACTCTTAAAACGGATACAAAACTATGAAACGCAATTAGAAGGTTCCCTGCCAGCAGCAAACATCCCTGAAGTTCCAAGACTTGAAAAAAGCCTCTAAACAGTTTTTATTGTACAATACAACATCTTGGTGTTTAATAAGAGAAGGGCTAATGCACTCTGGACATCGGCCTTTTAGGCAGCAACTTGCTAGCAGAACTTGCTCTTCTTTTTTCCTATTTCATTATGTATAGAAGACAAATGCTTAACAAAACCAGTACATGAGACTTAAAAGAAATCTGCCTGTGTTTTTACGGGAGCTCTGAAAGAGGAAGGGCTAAACCATGTTTTCACAAGAAAAGAGCGAATCAAGTTCCCAAGCAGTCAGAATCTTCCAAAGCTTCACATTGAATGACACCTTTCACTCGTCTAACCTGCTCTCTCCATTATTTTTGATTGGTATCCTGAAAATCATTCTTTTAAACAGCTCAGAAGACAGACCTTTGACTTGACCTAAGGCACAAATTCAACACACAGTTTTCTTCATATTTGTTTCACTTATTTACATATGTGAACAACACTAAATAGGGGGTGGAGAGGACACAGTACCATCCCTACTAAAAATACACTAAAAGCAGCTTCCTGTTGGAATGCAACAAACAGACTGGCCCAAGATTGTCTCCTTCCATGACACTCCTCACACAATTCTCTTGGAGAAGAGATATGCATTTTCCTCTTACCTTAAAATTTCTCCTTCTGCCTACCGAGAAGAGTTGCTGTTCATTAACTGCTGGTTAGGAAAAAAGCAGTTTGCCATTTCCAAGCAGTACTGGACCACACTACCTAGAATCTTGTCTGTTTAGCGAGCAGAAACTTGTTGCAATTTCAAAAAGCAACATGGTAAGTTGCCATAAACATTGTAGCAGGAGCTCATTAATTTGCTGGTACGAAATTCCAATTCAACTTCTCCCAAAGCTCTGTCCGGTGCCTATGCTTCCTCACCAAGATCTAAGGGAGTTTAGAAACAGACTGAGATGAAAACATCCGATTACAACTTTTTATTCCATTCCATCGGCTCTCCAAAAGCTGAGTCACACAACGTCTTTCCACTCATGGGCTTTCTGTGATTTATTATCTGTCAGGTTTCCAATCCTAACTCCTTTGACTTGTTACCATACACCTGATTTTTAGAAGCTGTCTCACTACTAGTCAAATCTAAAGTACTTGACTTGGGAGATTAGAGAAGTCTTAATGCATTAAAGCATGAGAAGGTAAAAAACTAGCCCAAGACAAACTATCTTAAGTTTACAGAAATAATGAACTGAACGGTTGGGAGGGAAGATCATCTTATGCAGTGTTTCCACACTAGTTTCCATTCCGACCAAAATCATAAACTTAGACTTCTCAGCGTTCTCCATGTTAAGACCATGCTGCCAGTGGTCAGAAGACCACAATCCAACTGCTGAAAGCCACACAAACTGTGCACATCACAAGCAAGTCTGAACTGAAAAAGCAAAAAAAAAATTAAGCACCAACCAAAGAAAAAAACACACAGTAGAAACAAAACACTTATTTTTAAAGAGAGCTTTTAAAACCTAACACGAAATATCAGGTTGCTTTCAGACAAAGAAAACACCCTTTCACTGAGTACACTCAAAACACATTTCCTTCCCAGGAGCTGCTGGGAACTACTTGGAATATAGATCCTTTGCTCTGTTAATCAGGCCATCATCCTGTTCACATTGCTAAAAACTAGGATTTCAGCTGTGCATAGTCTACTAAGGTGCATCACTGTATGCTCAAGTCAGTGGGAGAAAGACTGGAACTGTTCTTTGCAAGCAACCTGAATGATCCAGAAAAACAATTACTATAATTTGAGCCAATGAATGACATCTCTGCTATCCTGAATTTAATAAACACAGTCTTATTAATTTGGTTGATAATTTACTTACCCCTGCTTCATATTTAAACCCAGACCATCTGGACTGGAAGGCCTTGACTTACGCAGAGAAAGACAAAAACGTGGGGGAAGCTTCCAGATGCCGAACCACCTTGCCAGCTATCGGTACCTAGAGTACGTGCCATTCTGTCCAATAAAAGCAAAGTATTCTTCCGCTCCCTCGTGACAGAATCACCACCTGCTTTTTTAGGTCTCCGCAGGTCTTGGAGCCTATGAACTCTGTACCTACGGCTATGTAAGGCACAGCATGCAGGAACAGGCTCACCTCCTCTACGACCATCCTCAGTTAGCTCTGCCCTTCTCACACTCCACACCAACTCCACCAACCAAAAGCCACTGAGTAACGACCTACGTGGCAGAACGGCTCTGGACTAAAACAGCAGTCTGGCAGTCACTCTGCTGACCATTTCTGCTCGAGGCTGCCATCACACACTGCTCATCTCAGTGCTCAACTACCAACCAATGCAGCTGCCGAGCTGTTAAATGGCCTTCACCCCTCCACCACGCACCACCACTGCGAAACTCCAGGGACCTGTGTTCAAAAGAGCAAGAGAGTTCTTCAACTATCTGTAGGACTGACAGAGAGCACTGTTCAGCATGTAACCGTGGCTGCCCGTCTTACAGGTTTTACACTACAAAAAATCCATTTACATTATGATACTCACTTGCCTAAAAATAAACTCTACAGAAACAAAATACCAGGCATAATTACTTGCTAACTGAGACACACTGTTGTGTACAATTTATCTCTCGAGAATTGGATAAAATGTTTCTTGTACATACTTGCACAGAAATAAAAGGCAGAGCTCTCCTTAACCGTGGAAAAACCTATCACCATCTTAGCCCAGCCCTTCCTTGGACATATCAGACTCTTCCTTCCCTTTCTCCCTGCTCATTTTAATTTCTAACACAGAAGTAGATACACCACTTGAAAGCCAAATCGCTTAATAAAAGTTCAAAGAAAAGCTTACAAACTGGAAACGGGCTCTTCTTAAGACACCATTTGAAAAAAAGCAGAAGTCAATATTCAGCTTCGAAGGTTACAGAATTAAAACTACCTGGCAAAGTGACACTAAACGACTACAAATGCGAATAAAAAAGGGGCCCTCACATCTCGTTGGGCCTTTTACCGCAATACCTACCTGAAAAGCTTAACAATAAATGAGAAAAAGTTAATAACGCCTTCTTGCAGCATTACATCGAAACGGCAGCTGCTGCCAGGTTCAGAGAACGCTGCAGGATGAGAGCAAAACGCCCCAAGGCTCTGTGGCAGCCTTTGCTTCAGCTGCTCATTCACCTGATTTTCCTCAGGGCCATCTACTCCCAAGACTGGGAGACACAAGCAGCTTTTTTAGCGGCGCAGACACCTTTTTTAGCCAGGCACCCAGCACCTGGGCCTGTCCTCGGTGGCGCAGCGGCAGCGCTCCCACCCTCA